>NC_056749.1:486620881-486780881 GCF_019279795.1 Protopterus annectens | reverse complement strand
AACAATTCCAACATTTTCACCATTCCTGCAGAAACTAACAAGCTATTTTCTGGTACCCCAGGGTAGCAATTAGTTCACCACTAATTTCAACAGCGCAGTACCCAAGTCCAGGCCTTTCACAGACATTGCAACTCTGGCTGCATTCAGATCTGTGAGATAAAATCTTTATAGCCTAAACCAAATAATTTAATTTCAGGCTATTTTTCTTAAGGTTAGCTAGGCTGAGCTTAACTCATTCCCTTCTAGTATCTGCTGTTGAAATATATACATTTCATCAGTTACAACAATACAGTCCAATATGCATGTATATTTCTTTTCTTTCCAGCAGGACCAACTGTTGATACATTTTTAACACAGCAGCTTTACAAATACATTTTTAACACAAACATCTGTACAAATCAGTTTAATATTCAAATGACATAATTCTTTACAAAACTCCAGGTAGCTATGCTGGCATATGTTGCACATGCACTGCCCTACTTTCTCTGGCACAGCTGGCACCACCTCATATCATCACAAATGTAACCATATTATTTTCCATTAAACAGACTTTCTAGGCAAATGGAAATTTATAAACTGATTTATGATGCTATAGAAACAGTGTAAAATATATGGTTTGTATTTGAAAAGCAAATGTGAAAAACGTGTGCAAAAATGACCTCTGCAATTTGGTAATGTTAACCTTATACCCTTAAAAATATCCTCAAAAAACTATAGCCAGGTGGCCTGTGGTGTAGAAAATTAAACCCTTACTTCTTTCTAGGCAACCCATGTTCAATTAGTGGCACAGATACTGGAGGGACTACAGGGGGAGGATTGGAGTGAGTGGCAGAAGTTGGCTTGTTCATTCTGGTAGGAGATAGGCAACCTAGGCTCACTGCAATTAGCAGTGGTACAAGCCTGATGATTTCTGTGCTACATAAGCAGTGAGTCAGTTAGGTAGCTGTGCATGTGCACTTTCCTCCTGAAGGCAGTGATTACAGACTTTGCAAGGCTACCACCTGGGTACTGGAAGTTAGGGCACCCTCCCAGCAGTAGTATGATGCTGCACCAGCACCCTCAGTCTCTCCACTGTTTCAGACTTGGACTGGGTTGAGCCATGCAGATGCTAAACATGCCTGATAGAGCCTGTGAATGAGTCTGCTAGTGACATCTGATGGTCAGTTATGGGGAAGGAAAAAAAAACAACAAAACCCAGAACCACATACTAAATAATTACATCCTCTCCAGGGCTATTTGGTAACTATTCGATAATTTTTCCAAATCCTTAGGATACTTAATTTCTACATTGTAACTCCAGGTACTTGTAAGAAAGGCTAGATGCATATAGGCACTTAACGTTACTTTGTTATGGGACTGTATTAACTTGCAAAATTTGAAAAAGAGTATACAGAAATATTCTGATGTCATGTATGAACAAGCAGATACAGACTATGACCAAATTATATTAGAGCATTCAGACAAATCAGATATGTCTTCCAATAAATGCTATGAGCTCATGAACTCGTGTGTGTGTGTGTGTGTGTGTGTGTGTGTGTGTGTGTGTGTGTGTGTGTGTGTGTGTGTGTGTGTGTGTGTGTAAGGTATTTAATATAAACTGGGGAAAAGTACTATTGTATTAGGTAAAGAATCATAACACAAATGAGAAAGGTTTGCGAGAAGAGTGCCTAACTTGGATACTAAACTACATTAAAGAAAATATTTAGAAAAAATGCTAATTTGTAAGATTTGTGGACAATAATGAATGTAGTAATGAACTAAGTTCAGAGAGTTTAAACTGGCTGGAGTAAAAGCACAACAGATTGAGGGCTCTAGCACATCAGGAAGAAGTTGAAGTGAGTGGAGATGAAGAAGAATCACAATGTCATAAAGCAGCATGTGTGAAGACTATAGAACAAAAGTGCAGGTGGGCCAGGAATGAAAATAAGGTATAAAGGTAAAGCTGGTTATGGAATGCAGAAATCCGGGAAATCTAAAGAAAGAAAAGAGGAGTGCAGGAGAAAGTGCGAAATGGAAAAGACTGTAGACTAAGAAGTAGTACTAGTCAATTAACACAGAGTCGAAGACAGCAGTTGAAAACAAAAGAACAAGGCATCAGAGGCACTCTACCAGATTCAGGAAAGTGACTCAGCAGATGCAGATGATGGTACAAAGGAAGTCTTATCAGGTTGCAAAGCAAAGAGAGAAAGATAAAGAAAATATTCGTAGTTATCCCAGCAACAATCTGCTCAGTAGTACCCAGGATATCAGAGGCGGATGAAAGGAGTATTTCCAGCAAATTCTGAATGAAGAAAACTCTGTAGAAGCTATACTGACCCAGACACAGCCAATGATGAAAGAACAAGAGGCACCCACCCTACGAGAAGTGAGAACATCACTAAAGAAATAGAAACCAGGGAAAGCAGCATATTCAGATGAGGTCATAGGACACATGATCAAGATTTTGGGTGAGGTAGGGGAGAAATGGTTCCAGAGGGTACTCATAGCAGTACAGAGAGAAAGGTGCATCACAGATGATACTAGCATTCTAGTGCCAGTGCACAAGAACAAAAGGGGCATTTACAACTGTGGGCAGTATAGAGCTATCAAACTCCGGTCACACTGCCTGAATGTGCTGGATAGGGTGATTGATAAATGAATGCTCAGAGTAGTAGAGAGTAAGAAGGGATATGTACAGTTTAGATGCAGATCAGGAGATAGCACAACTAATCCAGACGCTAGTGATGAGGAAAGAGTACAATTGGGCATTCCTAGACTTGGATAAAGCATATGACAAAGTCTTAACAAAATGAGTACAGATAAAACAGTTGTAATGCCAGCAAATCTGGGAAATCAGAAGAAGCTGAGAATTGAGGTAGAAGGAAGGATAGTGGAACAGGTTAACAGCTTCAAGTATTGGTGGTGAGGTTTGAAGAGAAGGGAAGTCTGAATGAGGAGGTCAAAGCTAGAATCAGAGCGGCTACAACTAAGTGCATAGAATACCAGGGGTAGTGTGTGAAAAAAATGCAAAAAAAGCTGAAAAGTATGGAATGAAAACCTGTGCAATAAAGGCAGAGCAATTAAGGAAATCAGAACTGACGAAGATGAAGTACCTGAGCTGGATAGTAGGATGCATACTGTGGGACTGACGAAGAAATGAGGACATCAGTGAGAAAACTAAAATAGATCCAATTGCTGAGAAGATCAAAGAGAACAGGTTATGGTGGTTCAGGCACATGTGCAGGAAAGCACAAGACAATTTGGTGAAGATGATTTGGGAGAGACTGGTTGAAAGCATGAGGAAACAAGACCAGATCTGCTCAGAACTGGTGGTCAAGGACATCACATACACAAATGCTGTAGATATAGCCAACCCGCTGGCTGACAGATTCATTGAAAACGTCATCCCTGTAATACCCCCATCAGTAAATCTGGACATCCCAGTACCTGACCCTTCCCTTTATATCTAGGGAAAAGGTCATCACTGCCCTCCCAAAGGGAAAAATGCAGCCACTCTGAGACCTGATAACATCCCAGGCTGCATCCTACATGAACTCAGGCAGGAACTTGCAGCACCATTAGGCCCCCTACTCAACCAAAGCCTGAGTACCAGCTTCATCCCAGCTGAGTGGAGGACAGCCACTGTCATCCCTTTGCAAAAAGGTGACGTATCCACCATTCCGGGAAATTGTTGACCCATCAGCTATCTAGCCTGATCTGCAAGGCCATGGAACGGATTATCATGGACCTCATTAACAAGAACATTGGCAACCTCCAAACACTCAATCCCACACAATTTGGCTTCATCAAGGGGTCATGTCTGTTAAATTTGGTCGACTTCTTTGAGACAGTCACCAAAGCCATCAACAAGGGGAAAGCAGTGCACACCACCAACCTTGACCTGGCCAAAGCGTTCGACATTATTCCCCACTCAGGCATAATAGATGAACTCTCTCAACTAGGCATAATTCCTTATGTTACCAGATTGGTAGCAAATTGGCTCACTGACAGAACCCACCTAGTCAAAATAGGGGAAGACACCTCAAGCAGTAGACCTGTAATGAGTGGTGTACCCCAGGGATCAGTCTTGGAGCCTCTGTTATTTGGGATATACTTTTCTGAGGTGCAGGCCAAAACCAATGTGGGCAATGGCTGACTAAGTTTGCAGATGACTGGAAGCTGGGTGCTGTAATTAATTACCCTAGTGATATGGACATCCACTAAGAGGGTGTCACCCAAACAAATGACTAGTGCCAGAAACATGGCCTCAAACTGAATACCAAAAACTGCATCATCATCCATTTTGGGGAGAGTGACATCTCCACAAATTATCATATTAATAACAATGTCCTAAGCACACAATCAGTCGTGAGGGGTTTGGACCCCCAGGTTGATAGCAACCTGACTTTTGACCACCATGTTGCTTCCATTGTAGGGAAAGCTTTCTACATGGCCCACCTCATAAGTAAGGGTATCTCATCCAGGGGCAAGGATGTCATAACATCCCTGTATTCTTCCCTTATAAGGCCCATTATTGAGTACAATGTCCCTTTCTGCATGTACCTCACAAAGCACATGCAGCAGCTTGCGAGACCACAGAGGCCAAGAGAATCCAGGGCCTCAAACATCTAGCATACACAGATAGGCTAAAAGCCTTGTTCTTCTACTCAGTTTCATACAGACTCCTCAGAGATGACCTCTGTATGGCATACAAAGCAATCTCAGACTGATAGGACTACTGCATATCCGCAAGTCAAGTTCCACTCGAGTAAGCCGCATGCATGATCTCAACTTGGTCTGAGACATCAATAGGACTTGTTGGCAGGACAGATTTGTGTCCCAGAGACTCCCCCATCTGTGGATCAGACTCCATCTCCATGTCAAGCAGAGTACCTCATTATCCCTTTTTAAGCACAACCTGGAGAACTTAATAGGAAACAGAAAATACACCCCTGGGATTCCTCCTGTGTCCCTGCTGGACAGGGGCATTGGGTGCTGACTTGTCTAACATGGGCTAAATTCTTGGCTAGGCTTATAAGGGCCCCACGGTTAATAGCCTAGTAACTTCCTATGATCCTAAGGACATTCAGCAAAGAGATGGATGGACTGCATGAGAGAAGACCTTCAACAGTCAGGCATCACCATCAAAGAAGGTAGGAGAGTATCACTGAATTGAGAAAGATGGCGACAGTTGATGCACTACCCAGGCCCCATGATGAAAATGGGAAAAAGAGGGTTGATAATGATGATTCAGGATGTGATCTGTGAAAGCACTCTTGCATTTCTTTAACTTAATTTTTATTTATTTATTTATATTTTAATGTCTCAAATGTTAAGTGCTTAGAACAAAAGTAATGTGGAAGTAGTTTGTAACAAAGCAAATAATAATTTGACTGAAAAAAGTGGAAAGGTAATAGAATGTATAGATAAAAAAAATGAAAAAACAGGACATTTGCTTTGTTTTGGTCCAGCTCTAAAGTATTTACTTAACTGACTGCGAAGCCCTGAGATTTTTACCAGCAGCTGCACTGTGCAACTCAGTGTAAGCACAGTGTGAGTAAGCCCAGCAGTTTTATGCCAAGGTGAGTGGTGCAACAATGTACAGCACATTAGCACCATTTAAGTCATCACTGCATTGTGCAATAGAAAGAGCAATGAGCCTAATTCTTAAACAGAGGGTCTTTAGACAGCTGCATGCCACATGATACAGTGTACACCTCAGAGCTGCTGTCCCAGCAGCCCCTCAGCTCTTTTACTTAACAGAGCACAATCACTGTGAATGTAACAACTACAGGGTGCAGCCATTTCAAAACAGTCAAATCACAACTCATCCTTACATTCTAAGGCTTGCAGGTTGGAATAGCTAATCTACAGAGGTGTTTGCTTTCCTGCAGGAAACCCAAAATAATGTCATTAAATTTCTTTAGACTTGCATGCACTTCATGAAAGAAAATACCATGTAATAGAAATAAAATTTTGAGTACGATAAGCATTCTGACTGCACCTACCTTTTTCTGCTTAAATCACACAGTCTTGTTTCACTTGTGTCTCACTTCTCAATTTGTTCAAGATAATTGCATTATACTATGCTAAATCCAACCTGTTAAAATGTGCAGTATAATGTACATATTAACAGAAAACCAAAGAAAGCAGAAAAAACATTATACAGTTTGAAAAGTAAAGGATATTGTAAACTTGGCCTCTCATAAACTATGCAGTAAGCGTTGGTTGTGCATTTTGTTTGTTTGCTGTCTTAAGCTAATGTTGGTGTCAGAGTAGCAGGTATATTATCTTCATAAGCTAGAATATGGTGTTGATTCAACCCTTGCACCTTAGAAGGTACTGTGCTTTGAAGACAGAAGTGTAATTCCATAATCAGGTTATCCATTGCTTAAATATCACGGGTAGAGAATATTTCTTTCTGGTTTTCCTACCTCTGAATCATTTTGTAATTGGCTGACATTCTAAATGATGATACTGGTAAATCTACCATCCAAAGATCCTTATTTGCAGAGCTCGCACTATAAAAATGTCTATTTGGTGGAATTAACTGCTTTTAAAAGCCAGTTTGATACTGGTATGCATTATGGGATTGCCCAGACTTTACCTGTTGAGCATGATACAGGTACAGTATCCATGATCACTTTGGTCAGTCTGGCAGCCAAGTCAGAAGTCATGATTTTCAAAGCCATCTCTTTAAGTGAGATGAATCTATATTTACAGCAGTTCATCTTATCTCTTTGATCCCTGGCTAAGAAAATAATTAAGCAAACAGATAAATATATTAAATACATTTACTGAACCTTGCTGGCTCCATATGGCCTGCCATGGGCAAGATAAGCTGACTGTTTCTGCAAATGACTTTTGTGATAATAACAAGAGCCATAATACTAAGCAACAGTCAACACAGCTGTCCAGTTGTAAGGAACTTTACCCCTTACATTGCATACATTTCAGACAATCTGCTGCATGTTTTATGTTGGGTAACCCACACATCTCTTAAACGTAAAACAAACAGTGGGACAATACTACTGCCAATGCTTTCTTTGACTTAATTTCATATAAGCAGCCTTTTTGGATCTGGTAGGTGAGCGATTTCTAATCTGCAGCATCCATGCACTCTTCCTCTCTCCCAAAATCTCCCAGTGCTCTCTTGCAGTTTCCAGAGGTAGACTAACTCTTACCTTATCATATCAACATGACTCTGCTGGACCTTCAAAGGAATGAGCGTGTGATTTTGTGGTTTTCTTAGCATATGCTATTAGCTTTTCCTACTAGGGTTCATACTGCCCATATATTTCCTTCTGCCCTCTGTGTTCCTGACCATTCTGGCCTAGGGATGTTTTTTGGCCCTGGAGGTTCTGGAACTAGGGCTTTCCTAGACTGAGTAAGCAGTGGAAGTCTAATGTTTTGTGTCTTCTGCAACAAAGAGAGGAATAGTTCACTGAAAGTTCAGCCAGTGTTGGTGGAACCAGGAAAGAGCTTGATAAGGAATTTATATTAACAAGAAATGCAGCTAAATCCAATTTTCTGGGATATATGCTCTCTGAAACTAGGTTGCACTGCTTTCACTACTAATGTCCTCTTTAAATGAGCTAAGGGTCTCCTTCTCACTACCATTTCAGTAGAAATATTGGATTATAGAATGTTGCTTTGTAGGGGTGTCTAATCCTCTTTATTAAAATGTTCTGCCACATCATGCAGTCTGAATAATAACTAATTATATTGCTTGATTACTACAGAAAGACTGACTCACAAATGCATTTATTTGCTCATTTAATGGTATAGTAACTTCTGTTACACACTCCCACTATTTATAAGTATCTATCCACCTTTTCAACATATCTTTCAGCCTCTTTCCTCCAGAATCAGGGACAAATCTAAAAATAAACAGGGACAAATACCCCAAATCAGGAACACTTTTTAAAATAATAGCACTATTAGCCCAAGAAGCTGACAGAATAAGAGAATGTGAGTTAACATGAAATTTCTGAAGTAAAAGAAGTCAAAACTACTGGTGATTTTCATTATTTATTAAATAAAATCCACCACCTTCTCTCCCAAAATTGCCAGTTGCAGGCAGGTTCAGGAGAAACAGAGAAACATTTTGAGACAAAATCAGGATGTCCCTGGAAATAAGACAAATAAATTAAGAGGTATGCCTGGAAATGAACATATTTATAGATACAAGGATAACTTTAACCCCATGTTCAAAATTAAGTTGTGAGGCTGCCATTCCAAAAGTGGTAAGGCTGTCTTCTGCTTAGTGGCATGATTGTTATCTGGAGAATCATATACATATTGAGTTAATACCACCTTTGCCTTAACTTATAAAATGGATGTTTGCAAAATCCAGTAGGATTCAGGTTTGTTAAATATCTTGTGACATTTATTTACTGGATCTAGTCCAGTGGAATCAAAGATAGTCCCATTACTACAGCATATACACAGATAACAGTGATATTAAACCCTAAAGCAGCATTCATTACAGTAATATGTTCTTTGAACAATACTGGATCAACTAAAAAAAATCTCTTCAGCATTCAGACATAATGCCACTATTAGACCTTGTTCTGTAGAATTGAAAAACAGCTGATATCACATCATCTTCAAAAATATCATTGGTATTAAGTCTAGTTTAATGGAGGCTACGACAGCATCAGCACTGAGGCTAGTTTAATGTAATCTTTAATTATACATTTTAGCAACATATTCAATGATAACAATCACACTGACATTATAGCTGGGTAATTTCTCTTTAAGTACCTCCCCATTGATTTATATAGTCAGTAAGAATTTTCTACTAACTGTATCATCCTAGTCAAGTTAGGACATTCAAAATGAATTAGCTACATGTGGTTAGGGTGTTTTACATACCTTTCAACCTCTTATTCCAAAAGCTGAGGCAAAGCCATAAAATGATGAAGGACAAAGGCCCAAAAATCAGGTTATTTTTAGAATATTGGTCTTATAGACTTAGAAAGTTGATAGAATAATAGATTTTGCAATGACATGCATTTTCTGAAGGGTTTGAAGTCTGATTTGTCTAAGACCCATAAATGTTATAAGGAACAGACCGAAAATATAAGTAAATTCATAGACATTCTGCAAAACCAGGGACAGTTGAAAACAATGGTACTTTGCATTTGCTTAGAAAAAAGTGAAAATAAGTCATCTTTATCATTAACAAATGACAATAAATAAATCTTGGTTGATACAATTTATTGTGTGTTGTGGTCGAGTTGCTGTGGCTGATTAGGATTTTACTATTTGTATTAAAGTGATATTGCAGTCTTGACAAGTTGTGTTGCTAAGGTAATTCCATTTTAATGTTGATTTAAATTCAGGCAAATACCCACAACTCCTGATGACTTATTTGTTTGTTTGATTATTTGAAAATCAGATGGATGGGTTGGACATAATAATGATCAGGTCACAAGGCAGAAAGATTTACAGAGACCATAATGAATAAGAACACACAAACAGTGGTGAGTAAATAGTCACAGTTATGTTAATTAAATCGTATTTATAAATTTTACTTATTTAATTTTGTTGACTTATGGCCTATTTTCAGTGGAGAAATAAGGTTTCAGTTTATTTATATTGATTGACTTTACCCCTTGCATCATCTTATTCTTGTGTATTAACTCTAACTCCAAACCCTACACATAAAGACACTAAACACCCTTTCCCTAAAAGTACCACTAAATGTACCATTTGTTACATTACAGAAGTAGTCATCCCTACCATCAGAAGAAGAGTATAGTCAAGGGCCAAATGGTGAGATTGTCACGTTTGGTTAATGACAATTAGATTTTTGAAGAAGAACTTTACAAATTAGTAGGTATGTTTTTAGAGAGAGGTTATCCTCTTAAACTTTTGATTAATACCAAAAGAGAAATAAAAACAAAAAAGAGCTACGCAGTTTCCTCCCATATTAAGAGGTGGAAATATAATACAAAGGGAAGTTAACTAAGGAGTTAAGAATAGTGCAATGATCTTGAAGTTTAATTATCAGACACCATTTATTGTGGACACTATGCGGAGGGTTTGGGAACTTAGTTTTAGTTCCAACACAAAAGAAATTTTGGGCGACATGTTAAGGGTTGTCTTTAGTAAGGTAAAGAATATTAAAACTATTTTGGAGCAAACACCGGTTAGTAAAGGTTACTCAAGGATGTACAAATGTGGGGCAAGTAGAATTTGTAGATACATCAATGAGAGGCCCTATGTAGTAATTGTGGGTTATAATAGGTCTGTTCCCTGTCCAGGAAGATATTGTTGCAACTCAACAATGGTAGTATATGTAGCTAGTTGTATATCATGCCCGGCTTTTTATGTGGTAAAGATGGTGAGGAAACAAAGAAAGAATTGCAGAACACCTTAGAGCTATTAGAAATAAGGACACCCTCAATGCCCTATATATGCACACCACATTTTGTCCAGACTTTAAAAAGTTTATTTTCTTTGTGTTGGGTTGAGTTATGCCCAACATACGGGGAGGTGATGACAAGCTGAAGGTTGACATGTTGGAAACTGCTTGGCAAATTAGATTAAATGCCACCCAATACCCGGGTATTAATGATAGTATATCCATTTTTCCCTATCTGAAGTCAAGGAGTTATACTATTAATTAACATAATATTTTTAACATGTAGTTTTACTATACAACAATTGTTTCTATTATAAGTATTAAAGTGGCCAATATTATTACACATAATTATTTATTATCATTATAATTATTTTGAAAGTTGAGTGAAGTAATGTGTATATTAATTACATATATTTATTTATTTATATAATAAACACACATACATATATTTGTATTTAGTATTATATACATGTATAGGCTGATATAGGTATATTACTATATATATATATATATATATATATATATATATATATATATATACTATTTATTGAGTTTTAAGTGTATTAAGAGTTTTGTTTATATATACATTTTTACACAATATATGTTTTGTTCTTAAAGCAGCTGTAATAGTTTAGTGAGAAATTTTATTTTAATTAAAATGATCAATTATTTACTAATGTATGAAGGAAACTGATTGGTTGTTGTTAGATGATGTCACTATTTATATGAATGATTTTAGATTTTCCACTGACTCTGATGAAGCCATATGTTTTATGATGAAAGCGCTAGGTTTGTCGAACTTGGTATTAAAGTGGAATTATTCTTCAGTTTATCCTGGCTATGGTCATTTTACCAGTTTGGCTCTTACTGGGCTTCTTTTTGTGAATTTGTGAGGAAAAAAGATGTTTGTGATGGTAGTACTGATAAAGAAATAGCTAAAGTGCTACTTCAGGGCATGTATATGCAGATATATATTGTGTATACATAGACACAAACACACAGATAAATGGATGGATGGCTATGTACCCTTGCTATAAATAATATTATCAACAGACTATTATTACTTTATTAGGGTTGCTGGTATAAACTAATTTTGAAATGCTTCTGTTACAAGACATGAGGACTGGCATTTATGCGGATGTTACAACTTCATTTAGAAATGAATGGTTGGGGAAAGGTTTTCACCTTTTTCAGAGAGTGGTATTTGTTGTGCAGTAGGTAGCAGTCTTGTAAAGTTCTAAAAGTTTGTGAAACAGCTCAAGGGAGATTTTTAGTGGTATATATAATTTGAGTCAATACAACTATACAAATACTTTTCTCAGGGATGTAGAGGAAAACACAGTTTTTCAGAAATTGTAAATATTTTAATTACCCCTTTCTATGTTTTGTGTGTGTGTGTGTGTGTATGTGTGTGTGAAGGGGGAAATATTTAAACAGAGACAATTTGGAAAAATAAAAAAGGGAATGTATGTGTGAGAAGTGACTAGAAATTTGCATTGGTCAAATAATGCAAATTTGAATTATACATATAAATCAGGTATTTTTATCAGTACTTTAGATTATACCTTGCATAGCTATTTCCAGTGCACATGTTAAGGCTGGAGCTGTTGGGTTTACTGAACATTTACTGTTAATAAGGGAAATATAATTTTATGAACATCTTAACAAAACTGTGGATATTACATGGACATCTGTATGCAATATGTCCTGAATTTTAGTGGTGAATTTCAAGAATGTTGATAAATATTCCTCCTTAAAATGTTGCTCAGGAATGGGGCAAGGCTGCCTTCTGCCATCTGTCTGTTCAATTTACTGACAGCCATCAACTCTTTCTATAAATCAGATACCAAGAACAAAGACACCAAAATTACAGCTTTTTAACTCTTCTTTGAAAACCAATATTTATCTATTGTGCTGCTCCAGGGCTTTATCTGTCAGTAGTGCTAAGTGCTAATTATAAATTAAATATTGATAACTCAGTGTTATGAGCCCTAGGGGATAAATCCAAATTTCTTCCTGCAAGAAAGCTGGAAGTAATTTCAGTCTCCCAAATAAACCTCATATATTTAAAACTCATAAAAATTCCAGACCACAATTCTTTTGTAAACTTTAATATCATAAGAACTTTTAAAAAATACAGAACGATTTAACGAAATTGACCAAATTAGAATTTAATATGTGGACTATAATCAAAATCATCAATGTCAGCGTTTTCCCCAGATTACTCTTCCTTGTCAACAGAAAAGTAACTCAGGCCCTCAGCTCAGTGTTTAAGAATATAACAACATGATAATGCACTTTGGAAAGCCAAAGCTTGTAAGCACAGTTTACACAAGTTGGTGTGCCCTAAAAGTAAAGGAGGCCTGAAGCTTCCAGATATTATGCTTTTTTTACTTTATTAGCAGATTAACAATACTTATTAATGCAGCACAATGGAGCACTCACACAAACTGATTATACATTGGATACCATTATTATAAACTTACAATAAGAAGTGTCTCATTGGATAGTGTTGTCACCTCACAGCAAGAGGCTCTATGGTGTGATTCTCAGCTGGAATGCCTTCTGTGTGTAGTCTGCATGTCCTCCCTCTATTCACATGGGTTTTCTCCCAGTCTCCATTTTTTTCTCCCACATTCCAAAGACATGTAGTAGGTGGATTATACACACTAAATTGGCCATAGGTTTAAACGTGCATGTGAGTGGGTGGTGTGGAAAAAATACTACAGCAGGGTTAGTCACCTGGTGGTACAAACCATGGCCCTAGATGATTGTCACTGTTGAAGTTATACCCTGAACCCATGTGAAAAATGGGAAAAGGGGCTGATGATGGATGGATAAAGAAGTGTAGAATTAAAACAAATCTTAATGACTATCTCTAGACTAGACGAAATAAAACACACCACTATTCACATTTCATAAATTGGAGGAACATACAAAGTTATGCCTGAAATGCAAGTTATAAAAAGTCATATGACTGCAATCAGTTATTAGCAATCCCAACATTACCCTGAACAATCAGATGCTCACCCTACCTATATACAGTAATCTCTGCAGCAAAACAGTGGAAGACTATATCAAAGAGTATAGGCTGATGGAAGTAAATATAATGAGGATTGTTGGTACCTTAAAGGGCTGGATTTGATTTTACTGATTAGGTGCAAGATCAATGCCATAACCAAGGAAGCTAACTTAACAAAAATGGCTGCTTGAAGGCACAGACTGAATGGTTATATATTTATATACTTTCAAGAGCCAACATGTTCCCAATATAGATTCTTAGACTCTGGGTTGAAGAAAAAGACTGGGTCAGATTCTGGTTTAATACATATAAATTAATTATTTTGTAACACTGTAATATCTGCAATTAATGATACATCATGACTGTTGCAATACACTCACTAGATTTGTGTCATTTGGTATTCCAGTCTTAAAGACTGGCTCAATAAACAGTTACATAAAAAAAGACATTATGCACATATTATGGGATTGCAGGCACATTAAGGTGATCTGGGAACAACTGTTCAAATTACTTAAGCAGCCAGAAATCATCCATTGCAATCTGTCTGGGCAGGTATGCTCACTTAAAAGTGGAGGACTTAACTCAAGTCAGATCTTGTCTTTCACAGTCAAATATTATGTGGTCAAAATTGATTTATATGACAAGATATAGCTTGTCATATAAAGTATGGATGAAAACAGGAAAGGAACTATTGAAATCTGTAAGACTATCCCAATATTCCAGACATAACCTCAAGAATGTCCCAAGTATTAGCACTGCAATCTTAAAGATAACTGAAAGACTGTAAATTATGCTATTTAGGGGATTTTACTTGATACCCAAGATTCTCTGTACAAATGAGTTCAATACTGGCCTGTGAAAGTATGCTTTTATTAGTAGTCATAACATTGGATTTTGGATACTGTAAGGATGTATACACTTAATCTAGGTTATAAACCATTCTCATTTTTTCTCTGTGTACTTTTGATTCATCAGATATCAATATTATGTTATTTTATGTTATGGTTAAAAAAGAATATTGATAGAGGCACACTGGCCTGTTAACAGAGGAAGTTAGTTTAAAGGACAGTACGCTGAAATTTAGTAAGACCTTAAGGAGATACTGTTTTTCAGATTAAAAATATTCATTGTATAAAGAGTGCTAGTGCTATGGATGTTGCAAACATGAATTAACATGGGTTAATATTTTTGCTAAGAAACTATTGAGAGATAATGTGTTAAACTCACACATTAAATATGCTGAAATTTTAAAGAAAGAGCAGTACTCCAACAATTCACTTTGCAGAACTGAAGTTTCAATGCGATAAAGATACTTAAGATTTTAAAGCACAGATACTCTATAACAGCGACAAAAAGATTATTATGGTAAGAGTTCTTTAAATGATAAAAGTTGCTGACAGTTTATAACATAAATTTTGCAATATATTTCACCTTTTTTTCCTCTTGGGAAGGAGCATCCACTAAATACATTGTCTGCTGTTTAACTGAATTCACTACTCAAATTAGCACAATGAGACATTAAACAAGATCACATCTGGTTGAGTTGGTGTTAGCTCAGTTGGATGCAAAAGATTCCACAGCACTTAATCAAAAAGAGTCGGGGCCCTTTATTATATATAAAAACTCTTACTTACAAAATATTTACATATATACAAATATGTTTACACAAATTTATAAGTTCCTTTACAGTCATGCTAAATTTTCATCCCTATTAGACCCCCCATTCTTTTTTCCACAACCGCTGTCTGCTTTTACTTAATACTGTTGCTAACATCCATTTACCGTTAAACATAATTTAATTTATTTTTTCATTTCATAAAACCCATAGAACATAAAATAATGTTTTATCTATCTTCCTTTAACATGTTCTTTACTTCTGTTCTTATAATATCCATATTTAATCATATCCATGCTTATTTTATTAACTTATATCTTAAAAAAAAATCATCTTAACGTAGTTTTCCCCATAACTTTTTTACACTTACATTTCAAAAAACATTTTTTTCTTAGTTTGTTCTTCATGACAATGAAAACATATTATATCACTTTTCTTTTAATATGGTATAATTCCTTTTGCTGGCGATTTATCTATTACCAGTCTCCACAAAAAATCTTGACATTCTGCTTTCTGATTACACCATTTGCTTCTTATTTTTATAGCTTTAATTTTTTATGGTTTTACATAGCAATGTTTTATCTTAATAGTCTTATACCATACTTTTCTATCCTTTTCAATATCATCAGCTTTTATTTTCCACAAAAATACTTTTTCTTGGTAACCTTTTATTTCTTCATTTCTATTTGTTTTCACTTCTCTTTTTAACCATACCCCATCATTTATCATACTTATATTTATACAGCTTTACTACTAATCTCTCATTTTTATTCATTTATCTACTTTAACCCTTTGTACAGATTTAATGAAGCAGCATATGCCATTGGGTTAATTAACCCCAAACCTCCTCCTACTTTATTTACATATAAAACTCCTGTTTTCACTGGATTTAATTTAGAACCTTATATAAATGAAAAAAAAAAACAAACAAACATCTGGAACCCCATATAAATGAAAAAAATCTGCAATAATTCCTTTTCATATATTGTTGGCAATATAAATAGGGTCTATATTAAATCAGCAAACTCTTAAAAAAGCAAACGCTGATTTATCGACCCTATGTAAGTGAAAGCTTACAATTCCGAACACTTGGAACAGCAATTTTTTTTCCCAGGGAAAGAATTTGCTTAAAAGCCGCTTCACTATTTTGCCTTTTCGTTCTTTTAAGTTCGATCAATGCGCATTCGAAAGAATGCGTCTTCGATCACTTAATTGGAACCCATAAATAGACTTGCTAAGTGATAGTTTTCCCATCAGTACTGAATTTATCGAATAAAGCTTCTTATTTCTGAATGATAATTTATATGTTCTCTAGAAAAGACATTTGTTTTATTTCTTGTATTATTTTTCCCATTAACTTCTACTTGCATCATATCTAACACAGAAATTTCATTCATTGTAAAATATATACTTCCTATCTTTACTAAAGCATCTAAATCTTAAATTTTCTCTTTATTTAAAGCCATCCATATCATCTCTAGACACTCATGTATGCAAATTATTACTTTTTTATCCCAATTTTTTTCTGTAATTATTAAAATGTCATCTGTATATGTTAACAGAATTGGAATTCTTAACCGTTCTGGTGTTATATACCCAACTTCCTTCATTGTGCAATCTAATTCACATACTACCACATTTATAACTGATTACTGCGGTGGTGATGCTGCGGTAGCATTGTCGCCTCATAGCAAGATGTTGTCCCGTTCGATTCTCAGCTATAGCGTCTTCTGTGCGGAGACATACGTGAATGGGGCATGCCTTCATTGAAGGTTGTGCATCAGGGCTGGTAACCCGGTACATAAAAATCCGCTACCAATCATTAGCAGACCGGAGTTCCGCTGTGGCGACCCCTAACCAGGAAAAGCCGAAAGACACAAACAAAACACATTTATAACTGATGCAATGAGTATGCAACTCATGTGACATCCCTGTCTTACACCACTCTTCATATGTACCTCTTGGCTTAACCAGACATTTACTAATATTTTTACTTTATTACTACAATATGCTGACATACACAATTTCCTAACTTTCTCCCTTATATTACATTATTTGATTATTACCCATTTGATTTCATGATCAGTTGTGTCAAATGCCTCATTAAGATCTCCTATAATGATTTTCACTTCTTTACTGTTCATATCATCCACAGTTTTTTTATCATTAATTATTCTTGACAATCCTTCACCTTTATACTGTATATTCTATCTTCCATAATATTTCCCATTTTAGTTTCAAATCTTTTATATTATTTTTATAAAGATCTTATAATCATTATTATTCAGTACTATTGGTCTTCAGTTTTTTTAATTGTCTTCTATCTTCCTTCTTCCATATAAATTTAAGTATTCCACTACATAACATTTTATACATAAAGCCTTCATTTAACCATTTATTCATAATCTTTAAAACATATTTTTTGCCAGTTCCTTAAATTGTTATACATTTCATATACTATCCCATCTGGGCCTGCAGCCGAATCTATATTTACTTGTCCTAATACTTTATCTAGTTCATTTAAAGAAATCTCCTTTTCCAACTCTTTATTCTCTTTTTTGGTTTACTTTCCATGTTTTTTCACTACCTTCTTTTTTTTCTGTAAACATTTCTTGTACATATTGTAATACACGATTCATAATCTTTTCCTCAGTTCTTTCTATTTCTCCTTTTATTTCTCTCATGTCACTAACATTTTCTTTTACTAATCTGCTTAAGTAACTTAACACTTCTCTTTTTCCTTGTAACAAATATCTTTGCTTATATAACAATTTGGGTCTATATTACATTGTCAAAACAGCTGTTCATTGAATGCTCTTTCATCAACACATAAACACTGAAATATCACAACTTCGAATGGCCACATAAGCAATTTTTTCTCCAGGGAAAAAAATTGCTTGGCAAACAACATAAAATAATCCATCAGACCGTATAAAGTGGGTGGCTTTGCCCATCACACCCTCTGATATGGGGGGGGCTATGCCCCCCACCCCCTAACTAAATATACCAACTTCGAGACTGCACTACAGTAGAGGAAAGTGCAAATTCTGGACAACGGCCAAGCAATTTTTTTCCCCCCGGGAAAAGATTTGCCTTTCAAAGTTTTGGTAGTTACGCATTTACGTGTTGATGAAAGGGCATACAATGAACAGCCCTTTTGACAACTTAAATGGAACCCAACAATTCTTGTATTCTTCTTGATTTCTTTTGTATAATTCTTTTTCTTTGTCAAAGTACTTTCTATCATTATGTTCTAAATCTTCCAATGCGTCATTATATCTTCTTTTATATTTTTTTATATTGCAAGATGGACAGAAAATCCTATTTCAACTATCTCCCCTTCTCCTATAACTAATCTTTCTTATACTATAAAATTATATTATAAAAAAATCTATTTCAGTTCTATACATACCCCTTTTGTAACTCCATGAATTTTTGCCCCAAAGTTTTAACTTACCATACCTTACAAGTTCTAACAGTTTTCTTATATCATTTCCTTTCTTTTTACGCTTGTCTCTTAAATCACACTTAGTGGACCTCTAAGCCTAGCCTCAGAGGTACCAACACATCTTTCACCCACTAACCATTCATAAGTGCAACCTCTTTTCCTGACCATATAAATTTACCTAACACTATGAATGGATAATTTCTCTCAGTTTTGCCAGCCAGCTTGGACAACATGGGCATCCTGAGGCAGTATAGCAACTGCCTCATGTTCACCGATAGCCCTCTACTCCTAGTGCACACAAACTCAACATGTGAGAGATGCAATTATTAAGAACCTTGAATCCATGCGCTCTCACCCAGCAGTCAGTACATATGACAATGAGTGGGTTGTCAGCATGCAGACCTCACCTCCTACTCCACCCTAAACCCACATCACACATACCTACATATACAGAGGTTCTCACCAGAAACATACCTAAACACCAGAGACCTCCCAAATACAAACACAAGCACGCTACACATAATACTTCCTCTGTAGAACATAATACACATAATAACTCATGCAGCAGTGTCTCACCTGTCAAGCCCTTAAGGCAAAACATAAAACCAAACATATTAGTCATAGGTGATTCCATCGTGAAACACACTGATGTCATTCTCACCAGGCTGGATAAAGAAAAGGTCATGGTCAGCTGTCTGTCAGGTGCCAGGATCCACCATATCACATATGCACTCAAATCTCTCAACAACAGGTACTGTTATGACTCTGTCATAGTCCATGTTGGTGTGAATAACTTGAGATCAAAGGTGCCTGCAGGCAGGTGCGAGGGGGTGCACTTGCACCCTCCTGGAACCGGCTGGCTGAGAATTTAATTTTATTTTAATTAAAAAAAAAACTTTTTTTCGTTTTTTTTTTTTTTTTAAACGGCGTTCCCCTTTAAGAATGCCCTTTGCATCCTTTCCAGTTGCACAGACACAACAGGTCTTTGTGACCTGTTTTCGTCTTCTGTGTCTGTGCGATCATTGGTTTACGTCTTTTGCGCGCCTACCGGGGATTTGAATTACAGAGGACGTTTGCACTGTGGACGCACCAGATGAATGTAAAAGGGAGAGGTAGGTGTGTGCGTGTGTGTTTTAGTATTTAACAGATGTGCGTGTGTGTTTTAGTATTTAAGAGATGTGTCATGTGTGTGTGTTTTAGTATTTAAGAGATGTGTGTGTGCGTTTTAGTATTTAAAAGATTAGTTATAAAAAAACTAAAGCAGTACTTTAGTTTATTTAAAACCAGTTCTACCAGTTTATAAATAAAAAAGCACTGCTGATAATTATGAGCTGTCACACAAAATTTTAAGAAACCTCTGCCTTCTTCTTTATAACTGACAGCACACATTAAACACAATCTGAATATCTTTCATGCAATGTTTTACCACAAATGTAAAAACAGTTTACTTGTTTTGGAGATATAAGTATGGTTATTTACTGACCAAAACAAAATTACATGAACTGTTCATGTGCTGTGCAAGTTGCTTATGTGCTGTGCAATCAATTTTTTTTTTTGTGCCCCCCCCAAGACCTTTCCTGATGGTTACTGATTCCTTGCACAACTGACCCATACATAGAGCAGAAGCCAGGTAATTCTGGACTAGTTCAGAGTCTTATGTCATATTCATTGCTGCCCATAAATTCATGTCAGTCTTCCATTTCCCAGCAAGAACTAGGCAGTAGGGAGCAGGCCGGCTTGCTGGTCCTGGGAGGCAGTCGACATTCTCCCTATGGGAGCAGTACCTCATGCCTTTGTATCTCCTCTAAGCCTAAAATCACTGCTTCCAAAAAGGAAAGGTGCCGCTGCTTGCTAGTTTCCCTTTCAGCTACTTACTGCAGATGCACTATGATAGTGTGAACTTGGCCAACTTGAAATTCCATTGGTTGAACAACTAGCGCTCTTGCAAAGTGTCACCCAAGTGGCAAGCCACAATCACCTTCCCCCAGTACAGGCATGATGACAGCAGCACTTACTCCCACTCTCCCTGGGCATCTCCTCCAGGCACCTGAGACACTAATGTCTCTAATGTCTCTCAGGTTACCTGTAACATAGTCGGGGCTTTATAACCATTACCCCATAGAGCTGACTATCTCAGCTGAATTTTTTGCAGTACATAACATTCTTGCTTATGTTGTTCTGTACTGTTTGTCAAAGAGACATGACTAAAAATGCATTATCAATTGTTTGCCAAACATAGGGAAAAGACAGTATGATTAAAAAAAAGTTCCTTTTTTCTCAGTTGTGTGATCTCAGATTTAATATATGTAAGTAAGTGTGTGAGGGTAAAACCCTCTACATTAGGAGTGAAGACCCCCTACAAAATGATTAAAGCTAATGTTTTGTAGGGTTTATTTTAATGTTTTTTTTTTCCTTCGGGATGAGAGTTGGGATCTGTAGTAAATCAGTTTAAACAAGCTATATATACAAACTACTCAACAAACTAAAACCTTCCTCACTAGGAGTAGACCAACTCCTAATGAGTGGTACACAATGTCTTCATGTTCATCCACAGATATCTGAAAAATAATATGTAAGTTGGCAGTCTTTTAATTGCCTTTGACATTAAATTGTGGCATTTTAATGTTTAATTCCTGCTAATGGATTACCATATGTAAAGACTGTTGACCTTGGTTGCTTCTGTTCTTCATAAAATCTGTGGTTTCTGTATTTTTGTGCCCTTGTAAAGCCAGTAGTGCATTGATGCAGTGGTAGCAGTGTTGCCTGACAGCTACATGTTCTTTGGTTTGATTCTTGGCTGGGGTGCCTTACCTACTAAAAGTTAGCTTTTGTTCCAAGTCAGACGTTCCTGGTTAACAAATGTTAAAAATGACATGCATTTGAATATCAGACTTCATATTCTTCAGAAAGTGCATGGTAACACACACAAAAGCTTTTATTCTAGCAATTTTCTAAGTGTATAATATGGTTATTTGAAATTTGTCCCTATTTTTGGGACTGTATTCCCCCATTATTGGCTTCATCCAGGTTTTGTGCTAAGGTTGAGAGCTATGGTAAGAATTGAATATGTTTGGGGGCAGGGGGCTATATTCCCCTATTACTAGCTTTGTCCGGTTGTTTTTGCTAAGAGGTTGATGAGAGCTATGGTGAGAACTGAATTCACTGAATGTTTGGGGGCTGTATTCACCCATTATTGGCTTTGTTCAGTTGTTTTGTGCTAAGAGGTTGACAGCTGTGCTATGGTGAGAACTGACTTCATTAGATGGTAGGCATTTAAGTTTCACAAAACAGCTTATTTGGCATAGTGGTATGTTGCTCTGTTTTGCACAGGGTCCCCTAGGTTCAAGACGTGGCAGTGAAATGTATGGTGGTAATGCAACATTTTATTCTAGCAACTTTCCAACATAATACAAGCAATGTTTAAAATGTGTCCCTGGTTTTTGGCCTTTTGTCCCCCCCCCAATAAATTTTGGCTTTTTCCAGATTTCTTGTGCTGCAAAGTTCAGAGATACAGCTGAGTGTCAAGTAGATATTACAAGGAGCTGAGAGCTGCAGGGGAACAAAAGTTTAGTGCTGCTTATGCTTAGTCTGCTTGCATTGTTAATAGCATAACAGCTAGTGTACTTGCTTTTGATGCTCAAGGTTGTGGGTTCTACTCCCACAGTAGATAGATGCATTGCTGATACTGTACTGTGTTATAAAAGGGGTGGATGCTGCAGTCCTTTTGGCAAAGATACCTAGTAACTATGAACCTGTTATCAGTTTGCTATCCATTCCCTATTGTGGTATTACTAGCTTATCATTTCTTAATGCATGCAACATAGGCAATTTATTCTTCAAGGGCAACAGGCACTTTATTGTAGATGAAACAATGACATATAAAGTTGTTTGCTAGCAGCAACCTCTTTATTAGTTACAGATTTCTTTAATGTGGATTTTACTACTACAGAGATTGTGCATATTTACTGATACTGGTGGACTATAGAAGGTTGAGTAGACTTTTTATGATGGAAATGTTCTGAATTGGGCAGTTTTGTCATTTGGTGTATGCATTTTGTTTCATGTTTACTGGAAAAATGCTCAAAACAATAAATTTAAAATGCCCTCTAACAACTGTACTATATTGTAGTCGGGAAGGTGTATCAAAGAGCATGTGTATGTTTCATGTTCAAGGGGCCTATGATTTTGAAAATAGCCCAAAGTTAATCTTTATCTGCCACTGGCAAAATGTATTTTCTTTGAATGTGGGTTTCCATGCTGTTTCAATGCATGTGAGTTTCAAAGGCAGAGAAGTTTTAATGCTAAGTCAATTTTCATTATGAGACTGCATTGCTTTGTTTAACAGATATCTATTAGAGTTTGTGCTGTAAAATGCAAAATAAAACTTTCAAATGAAATCTAAATCATCGCAGAAGTAAAGCAGTATGCACATTACAGTGCTTATGGTAAATGGGGCAAAATAACCAAGGAACGCGACATTGGAAAGGCTGCGGGGGGAGGCTCCACTCGACCATGATTTTGTGAGGGGGGGTAGCAATCTCAGACAGCCCTGGTTGAACTATACCTCTCAGTTGTCCATATTTTTGCAGAATGAATAGATATTTGCTTCTTATTTTTGGTTTGTTCCTCATACAATTTGTGATTTTCTAGCAAATAATTTAGGAATGAAGTCACTAAATGACAGACATTGAGTTTCAGATGTCATAACCTTCAGAAAAATGTATGCTAATGCAAGACCTGCTATTCTATCACTTGTCTTAAGTTTAAACAAGAACAATTTTTAGTAGTGTTTGTATGTTCCCCCAATATTTTCCTTGTCCAGATTTCCTGCATTAAGAGGTTGAGAGGTATGTGCAAATCGCTTTGTAGAATTAGGAATATCCAAACCTCTCCATTGTCCCCAATTTTGGCTCAAAATGTTGATCTCCCCTAATAATCCCTCCTCAAAATGGCAATTTTGGAAGAAAACGTGATTGAAGTCTCCTAGAATAATGGTGTTGGCTTAATGCATAGGGACACCATATTAGTTAGGTAGGAGATATGGACTGATGGGGTACATAGAGAGTTAGGTATGACACAGTAAGGAGTTTTGTTAATGCTAAGTTGGATGTAGAGGAATTCCACGTCATTATCTCACCTAGCAAGTCTGGAGATGAATTGTTCTTTAAGAATATGTAGACACCATCACCCTTTCATCTAAGGTGGTAGGCCTGAACTTGTGGCAGGTATTGAAATCCTACATTAAAGGAGTGCTGTCATCGGTCTTGAACTAGGTCTCTGTGATGATGCATATATAGATGTTTTCCAGGGGAAGCAGTGCTTGTAAAGAGTGAACTTTTTAGCTTAGGCTCTGAAAAGGAAATTGGTTATTTTCTAATTCATGTAGCTATAAAATTCAGTATAAAAACTGTAACAGTTTCTGAATGCAAACACACTATTTATTAAAGCAGCATCATGGTAGGGAGTACTTCAGTACAGAGATTCAACTATATACATAGCCATGAGTTCCTTTATACCTTTCTGTCAAAAACAAACACACACCATGGTCACACAGAGTTTAAAGTTGTAACTTTGAAAAAATCTATTTATGTATTTCTTGCACTAAGAAGTTGAGGTGTTTGTGACAGATTCAGAGAGAGAGAGAGAAATGCCCTAGTTAGATCTAACAGGTGGAATTTATTTTCAAGTGCATTTTCAAGGAATTGTGAGCTTCAAGGGAAGCAAAGGTTACTGCTGCTCATGCTAAGTCTGCTTAAAATGTGCAACTGTTTTGTTTAGCAAATGGTATCATTATTGTGGTATAGAATTTTAAAGCAGTGTTAGGACAGTAGGTAGCATCTTGATGCAAAAGGCTGTAGGTTCTATTCATACAGCATGTACATTTGTATTTTAAGGGGGGTATGGTACTGCTGTTCTTAGTATGTCCTCCTTTGGATGAGACACCTAATAACTATGAACCTGTTTTTCAGCCTGCCACCCATTCCCTATTGCAATATACCAACTTACCATTTATTTTAATGTAGCACAGGCAATTTATTCTTCAAGGGCAACAGGCACTGAATTTGTAAATGAAACACTGAAATATAAAGTTTTTTCTAGCAACAACCTCTTCATTGATTTCAGATCTCTTTAATGTGGAATTATTCAGATGACTTTTACTTCTGCAGAGATTCTACATATTGATTGATATTGGTGGATTGTATGACAGACGTTTGAGTGGCCCTTTATGGTTGAAATGTTCTGAATTGGGCAGGTTGTCATTATTGGTTCATATGATTTGTTTAATTGCTTAAAGGAAAAATGCTCAGAACTATAAATTTAACACACACTCTAACAAGTGGTGCTGTATTATACAAGGGCTATAATTAAATTATTATGTAGTATAATTAATACAGTTAGGAAGGTGAATCAAATAACTTTTGCATGGTTCTAAAAATGTGTGCAAGGAGCCTATGATTTGGAAACAGGCCAAAGGTAAACTTACCCTGCCACTGGCCAGATGCATGTTCGTTGAATGTGGGTTTCGATGCTGTTTCAGTGAATGTGGGTTTCAAAGGTAGAGAAGTTTTAATGCTGTTTGTTTTCATTGTAAGACTATTGCTTTGTTTAGGTTTAGTAAATGTCTATCAGTGTTTGTGCTATAAAATTTGAAATAAAAGTTGTAAATTAAATCCAAATATCTGCAATCATTGTAGAAATAAAGCATAAAACAGTATGCACACTGAGAGATTTGAACAGTGTCTATGACAAATGGGGAGAAATAGCCAAGTAATGGGACACTGGAATGGCTGCATGGGTGGGGTGGGGCTAAGTGGGTGGGGGCAGCAGAGGGGGTGGGGCTGTATGGGTGGGGCTTGGGTTTGCACCCCCCCCGCAAAAAATCCTGCGGGCTCCCTTGCTTGAGATGTACCTCGCTGGACTATATGAAGAGAGACATGACTGATCTCTTGGACTATATGTCTCAGGCAGGTATATCCTTAGCCTTAAACCGCATTTTACCTTCACCTAGGTTGGTGCCTCAATACAAACAGAAAATGATTGACTTCAATAACTGGCTTAGTTTCTGGCGAAGGGGATCCAGTTATCTGTTAGCCAGGGATGACATGACTGACAGATCTCAATGCTTTGCCAGAGAGGGTCCTCATCTGTCACCCCTAAGATTTTGGCTATTGGCTAAGGCTCATCACCACTATAGTGCCTTTTTTAGGCAGTGTCTCAAGGACAAAATTCCTGATGTAAAAACTCCATCTAAAAACAACCTCAAGGTTGTGCTGCTAAATGCTAGGAGTCTTAACATGAAACTGCACTCACTGGGAGCACTCCTCACTTTGGAAGACGCAGACATTTGTGCAGTCACACAAACCTGGTTCAAGGCTGTGGAGAGCACCCCATCCATACTGGATTACACCTCATTCCACACGTTCAGACCACAAACTGAATGCATGAAAACTAAAGGGGCAGTGTATCAATATTCATTAAAGATAAATACACCTCCAGCTTGGTTAAACAGTATGATTCCCTGGAGATAATTTGGGTGCAATTAATTGTTGATAAGACACCTATTCAAGTCATTTGCAGCTGCAGGATCCCTCCATGAATCAGGTACCCACTCTGCCAATTTGGATATACTTGAGTCTATCAAGATACAGCCGAACACCATGGTTTTGGGTGACTTTAACTAGCCATATATTTACTGGGTAGATTACTCATGCTGAAACTCACTTGCCCAAAGGTTCCCCGACTTTGTTAATTCCAGTGCCCTGGACCAGCTGGTTGACACCCCTACAAGTTGTGCTGCATATGGTGCTTACCAATATGGGGAGCCACTGCAGCACCTTCCCCTCTGTGAGGTCTTCCTTGGTTTAATCTAAGCACAAATCAGTCTCATTCAAAATACCTATCACACCTGACCCTCCCCTAGCAGCAACTAAACTAAAAAACTTCTCCAAAGCAGATTATAACCTCTTACAGGGTGGTATAAATAGCTTCACTGCACCCTCCCAGATGTAACTGGTAACTATGCAGAGTTCTACACCAATGCTTTATACAAACACCTGTTTAACTGCACTGACTCAGCCGTATCTGATAGGACCAAAGCAAGCTCTTCAAGGAAGAGCAAACCTGCCTGGTGGACAACTGCCATTAACAGGCTTTATAATAAGAGAAAGAAATTGCTGTATAAGAGTAAGAGGGAGCAAGCCCTAAACTGGAAAACTCAATCCTCAGCTTAAACAAGCAAATAAAATTTCGTGTGAAGTCCTCCAAAGCAAATTATGAATCCAAATTACCTTCTTTAACTAAGGGCAACCATAAGGCATTCTTTAGTTACATTTGTAACCTGAAAGGAAAGGCCCAGACTTATGCCAAACTGGTAGTTAATGATACCACATATCCTGAACCTGTGGACATATCTAATCTGTTGGCTGACTGGTTATGTGAAAACTTCACTCCCCTGTCCTTGCCACATGTACCCCATGACATTCCTATCACCTGTCCCCTACCCATAAATTTCCTCTCAAAGGCCAAAAACACAGCATCTATGGGACATGATAACATCCCAGGTTGTGTCCTACATGGGCTCCAACAAGAATTAGCAACATCATTGGGTACTCTTTTCAATCATAGTCTAAGCACCAGCTTCATCTCAGCTGAATGGAAAATGGCCACCGTTATTCCCCTACACAAAGGTGGTGCTTCCACTGACCCCGGAAATTATAGATCTATTAGCCTGACTAGCTTGATCTGCAAGGCCATGGAGCAAATTATTATGGACCTTATCAACAAAGATATAGGTAATCTCCAAACACTTGTCCCTACTCAGTTTGGATTTGTCAAAGGGAGATCATGTCTGTTAAACCTGCTGGATTTCTTCAAGACAGTCACCAAGGGGAAATCTGTGGATACAGCCAACCTAGACTTAGCCAAGGCTTTTGACACTACCCCCACCGAGGCATCTTTGACAAACTCACCCAGCTAGGTAGCAACCCTTATATTTTTAGATGGGTCACTAACTGGCTCACTGATAGAACACACACAGTCAAAATAAGGGAATCCACCTCCAACAGCAGACCTGTAACCAGTGGTGTTCCACAGGGATCAGTCCTGGGACCTCTACTGTTTGGAATCTATTTCTCTGAAGTACAAGCAAAAACTAAAGGTCTGTGGCTGACAAGGTTTGCTGATGACTGTAAACTTGAGAGCAGTCATAGAATCTCCAAATGATGTCAACATCCTACAAGAAAGTATTACACAAACAAATGATTGATGCCAAAGTCATGGCCTTAAACTCAATGTAAAAAATGTGTTATCATCCCTTTCAGTAAGAGTGATGTTTTTGCTAACTACCACATCAATAGCAAGACCCTAAGTGTGCACTCAGTGATGACAGACCTGGGCACACAGGTTGACAGCAACCTTACATTTGATCACAATGTCTCCACAGTGGTAAGAAGGGCATTCTATATTGCTCACCTCATAAGTATGGGCATTGTCTCCAGAAAAAAAGACATTATAACGTCATTGTACTCTTCCCTCATCAGGCCAATAATTGAGTACAACGACCCTTTTGGTATGTACCTTTCCAAGCACCTACAGCAAATGGAAAAACCACAAAGGTTCCTCACAAGGACAATTCAAAGTCTTCATCTGTCCTATGTAGACTGTCTGAAATCACTGTCACTTTATTCTGTTTCATAGAGACTACTCAGAGGTGATCTCTGGCTTACATATAAGGCAATCTGTGACTCCACCTTATTGGAAATGATGCATATCCACAAGTCAAATGGTACACGGGTTACTCACTCTAAAGACCTTAACCTGGTATGTGACATTAATAGAACCTGCTTGAGGGACAGATTTGTTTCCCAGAGGTTACCACACTTCTGGAACAGAATCCCACTTTATGTCAAACAGACAACCTCATTGTCCCCCTTCAAATGCAATCTGGACGACTGGATGGGTAACCATAAATTCACTTGTGTCCCTCTTGGACAGGGGCAATATGTGCTAATCATGGAAAAAAGGGTAGAACTTGGCTAGGTTTATAAGGGTCATAGAGCCATTAGCCTAGTAACTTCCTATGATGCTATGAAGTCTCCTGTTATTCTAATATTCATATTTATCTCTGCATAGTCTAAAAAATTGATAAAATCAGCTTTCCCTTTCTTTAAAATTAGTATAAACATATAATGTTATAATTCTTTATACTTGTTCTTTCCATTTTAAATCTGTAATGGTGAATCTTCCCATTTTTGCTAAAGTTACATCTAATATATTTACTATATTTCTACAGAATATGGCTTTTCCAGAACATCTCTCATTTCCCAAATTCCAGATTATCTTTCCTTCCCATAGTTTCTATGTTTGTAATCTTTCATTTGTTAAAACATTTTGTCTCTTCTAATATAATTACATCTACATCACATGTATTACACCACCCAAAAATTCCTATTCTTTTTACTATGTTAATACTATTCACATTTAAGGAAAGTACTCTAAATTTTTCATTTTCCCTTTTCCTTAGATTCATGGTTTCATAATTTCAGTTAATTACTATGGTAACATTCTTAACAAACCACTCTAAGCCTAACCAATTTCCTTCCCAAAAGTGAGAATAAAATACTGTACCATGTGTCTGAGAGTCAAACACCTTAACCATTATACCAGGCCGCAATCCTTAGTTGTATATATTCCTTTCCATCCATTTCCTTCCTTTTTCATTTTGTATTTATCCCTTTAAATTTTATTTTTCTGTCTTTTGCCAGTAAATTCTTTTTTTCTCTTTTACTTCTCCCCAGTTTATGTCTTTTCATCATTATTTCAGAACCTTCTTCTGTCATCTTTATTTTTTTTTCTGCTTCAACTACTTCTTAAACATCTTCTCTTTTTTCCTTTCTCTTATTTTCATTTTTTGCAATCCATCCATAAATGTCCAGTTTTGTTACATTTATATTTAAATTCACATTTTTGCATCATGTCATATTTCCCTACAAATATAACATTTTCTTTTGTCACAATTACTTATGAAATATCCTTTTATTCCACAAAAACAAACAAAAAAACATGTTTTGGGTTGTCCTCAGTATTTTACAACACCCCTATTCCCCTCCAGATTTATCATGCCTGGGATAAGTATTTTCTCTTTCTATTTTTAACACAATATTACAGTCCCAGCCACCAGTCCATAAACTTTTTTTGTTATAAACGTTTCCAATGTCCAGTACTTCTAAAGCTTTCAGATTTCCTTTCAAAGTCTCTCTACCGCTGAAATTGTACACAAATCTTCTTGTTTCTCTTTTAAATGCTTTCATCATATACAGATTCCATGTGTTACAGTCTTTCTTTTTTCATATTCTCCAAGAAAATTTTCCATTGAAGAAACAGTCTCATATATAATGTCACTTTGTTAATAAGAATAAAGGCTCTTACCTCATGTGCTTTTACACCCAAAGGAGCTATAAAATTGTCCCACAATTCATACCTGTCCATTTCTTTGTCTTCTTTACTTTGAATTGTTACCACGTATGTCAGTTTTTCATTTTCTTCTGCCTTCTTTTCTGCTACTCCACTTTAGTCTTCTATTACTTTTTTCTGCATATGTTTTCTTTTCTAGTATATGATTTCTTTTCCATCTCGCCACTATTCTTCAGGATTGTCTCTGCATCTTCCATTTGTATTTTCTTCATAATGTCCCCCCCCCCAGAAACATCTCCTTCATTTTTTCTGGCTCACTTTACCCCACCATTTCTTTAATTAAATCATCCTGCAGCCCTCCCAGCTGTAGAGTTGTAAATTATACAGCCATCATTTGCTGACTCATCTCCAAACAGGTTTCTTTGAAATATTTCCAAAGAATCCTGCACACATTCTCTGGTCTTGATATTTGCTTTCTCCTTCAATTCTTTCACCACTTCATCATATCCTTCTCTCTTCATCTGCCTCTCTGTTTCTTAGGACCACCTCTGCTCCTGGAATGGAAACAGGAAGTGCTCCTCCAAAACGAGTACCACTCAAAACAATGATAAGTAGGGGAAGTTCCCCTGTGTCCTGGCCAAATTTCCCCTACTAGTATAAATACCACCCCAGGTATCCCCTGAAAAGAGGCAGTTAGCCTAGTGGGACCAATCCATTCAACAAAAGATAGATAAATAAATAAAGAAAGAAATAAAAATCTGAGGTTGGTCTAGTTACTGAAGGACTAAAGACAAAACGCTTCTACAGGCTGATATGTTATCAAATAACTTTTAAGTTACATTTAAAGATCAGTGTAAAATTATTTTACCATTGGTATTTAATTTTTATTGGAGAGAATGTAGTCAACTGCCTAGTTATATTTCTTGCCCACCCATACCATCAAACCTGCCCAACCAACCAAGAGCCCATTCATTCACTATCCTGCCTGGTATAAACATCATGTGGGAGGTCTCCTCTTTACAAGTGGGAAAAGCCTTATGCTGGCAGCCCACACCTTTACTTAGCCCATGGCAGACAAGAGTAGGGTACTGGAGGGCCTCTATCCATGCAGGATTTAGTTTTTCCAATATGCCTAACTTTAACCTGCTAGCTGAGATGCACAACAACAACAGCAAGTGAAGGAATACTGTGTCTTCCAATGTACATAAAAGCTTCCAGTCACAAACGATGAAGGCTAATGTGTGAACACAGTTGGCAGAGACAAGTGCATATCTCAGTCTAATTCTCTGTTTGTTGTATGTCCATCTTCCAAGAAAGTAGCAGCATAACAGGAAAACAGACTATTTTTTTCCAATCCATCCTTGATAGGTGAACCATCATTCTTATCCCATGATGGCTCCTTCAGCACACAAAGTTTATCCAGTAAACAAATGATAGTCAGACCAGGTTCTGGAAATCATAATGTACACCTGTGTAAGTAAGATAGTAGGGGTGACTGCACCTTCATAATTCATTTTCTAGTTAAAGGACAAAATCAGGGGATTGGTAGCCACTAAATTCACCAGTGCAATAGAACATCTCCAAATATAGTTGATGGTGTGTCACTTGTCTCAGAAACTTCACTGTTAGGGCCAGTGTTAGCATTTTGGGGGCCCCACAGCAAATGTCAAGTGGGGGGCCCAGAAACTTCCAGTCTAAGTATCACCCTGTCACTGCCACCCATCCTAAGCAACCTTTTAGTTTATGTTGCAGTAGGAGCAGTATACACAAACTGAACTGTAGTTACAATGCTCTTACATTGTGACAGGCCTATGTATGCTGTGTTGGCCCATCTGACAGAGGGACATTCACACTGACTGGCATTTTGTTGCAACAGTGATACATTGCAACAACTCTATGTACAGGGTTGGACGTAGGTGAAATGGTGACACACACACACACACACACACACACACACACACACACACACACACACACACACACACACACACACACACACACACACACACACACACACACACACACACACACACACACACACACACCAGTGCTCTTCTCTGTTTAACTCATCCCAGGCTACCCACAACATGTACATTACTTGTTTCTTTTTCTCACATTTTGCCTTACTCTGAGCATTTTCAAGAAGTCATGACCTTCTATATGCTCTGACATGCATTTTTGCACACAACCTGTTCATACAGTGTTGGCTTGAACAGAAATTATGATTAAGGAAAGAAATTCACTGTTGCTGTTCAGCTTTAGTTTTCCTTGCATCCTTTCATCACACCTTACCTGACCAAGACAGCACAATAATAACCATTTTGGAAATAACTCAATTAAGCCAGGGGCCTCAGAAGCCATAGGGTTAAAGATGCTCTGAGGTGCATTTTAGAATATTTTCCCAAACTTCTAATCCACTGGTGGTCTGAACAAAAATCATGAGTAAAAATAGACTTTCAGTCTTATTTTTTCTTTCACTGGAGAGATATCCAAAGCTTAATGCTGAAAGATGACAAAACAGTAACTCACAATAAATTAACACAGATCCTATCCAGGAATACTGCCTATCTCCCTCCCCCTGTCAAAAAAAAAAAAGACACTCACTGTGTGTGCATCCCTCTGGTTTTAGATTTGGATGAAAGCATAGGCTCAAATGGCCACAATTATGTATTCAAGTGACTGTTTTCATACAAACAGACAACATGCCACCTCACTCTTCACCTGTATACCTACCTGATGTGTGATTGTGAGGAAAGTGAAAAAATAATGGTTACAGTAATGTACTCCATTTTGTTGCTGCTAGACAGTACACTGACCCTACACAAGCTAAAGTAACCTTTTCTACACACCTCTGAGGTGTGCAAGAAAAGTAAAAGAAACAATCACCACACTGCCCCAGCCCCAACGTAAACTATAACAACCTCCTGTGCATACCTCTAAGGTTTGAAAATATTGCTACCTCTTTCAACAATCACTTCACACAAACCATACTATCACTAGCTAGACAACACAACCCCCCCATAAACCCACACCATCAACTGGAACTAACAATCTCCCAACTAGCTTCTCTTTCTCTCCTGTTCCTACCTCCAAAATAAAACAACTACTAACTAAATTTAAAACCACCAGATTAGCAGCAGGCAACCTCCCAGGTGAATACATTCAACTTGCAGCTGACGCTCTAGCCTACCCCGTATCACTCTTGATTAACAGATCTCTGTCAGAAAGTTATGTTCCTACATTATGGAAAGTCTCACACATAATTCCCCTACACAAACAAGGCCCCTCCACAGGTCTAACCAATTACCGCCCCATAGCTATTCTCTCGCCACTCCCCAAAATACTAGAGAGATGCATTCATTCTCAAGTCTCAGATCACCTCCTTGCTAACAACCTCCTCTCCAACACACAACACGGTTTCCGACCTAACCATAGCACCACCACTGCCTTACTCTCTTTCTCTAACACTATCCTACAAAATAAAAATGCAGGTTATCTCTCCTCAGCTACCTTCCTAGACCTCTCAAAAGCTTTCAATATGGTCCCACACAAACAACTCATCTCTCTTCTCAATAACCTATCCTTCTCTCAACCAGTCATCAACTGGTTTCAGAGTTACCTATCTGACCGCCAACAAGCAGTTGTTTGGCAGGAGAACCTATCCCCCCAACTACCAGTCTCCACAGGAGTTCCCCAAGGGTCCATCCTGGGACCCCTACTCTTCTCTATTTTCACCAATAATCTAGTCTCAGCCACAACACATGGCACACTCATACAACACGCAGATGACTCAACCATCATCTGCGCAGCCCACTCCCTACCAGAACTGCAAAAACTCACACAGGAAGCATTTTCTTCTATTGAAGCATGGTTATCCGATGCCCAACTAATACTCAATCTAAACAAAACAAAATTACTAATCTTCCAACCCACCAAACTTACCCTAGACAGCTCTCACTTTAACATCACAGCAAAAGACAACACCACCATCCATCCTACAGAACACACCAAATTACTAGGAGTAGAAATAGACAATAAACTGAACTTTGACATTCACATTTCCATGACCATTAAAAAAGTGCACAAAAAACTAGGAGCATTATATAGAAATCAGCAACTACTTACCAAAGCAGCTAAAATTTTGGTAGCAAATTCTCATCTTATCTCTACCCTACTCTATGCCTCTCCAATATTTACTAACCTTAGACAATGTGATCTAAATAAGCTCGAAAGCTGCTACAACAAAATCACCAAATTCGCCACAGGGGCTTCCTATCGTACTCACCACTGTCTCTCACTAGCAGAACTGGGCTGGCTAGACCTCCCCAATCTCCTTCAGTGGTACCAACTCAGACTCACCCACAAACTAATAAACCAACCACTAAAAGTCCCATCTCTCCAGAATCTACTCCAACCCTACATAACCACGAGACCACTAAGATCCAGCCACAAAAACCTCCTACAGGTCACAAGAGCCATTAACTCTGCTGGAGAAGCATTATTCTCCTGCACTATAGCCAAACTCTGGAACTCCCTCCCATCCTCAATTACCTCTGTAACTTCTTGCACCCACTTTAAATCCTTACTAAAATCACACTTCAAAACTTGCCAGATATGCCCTTGCAACCCCCCCTCTAATACCATTCACTCCCCCCACCCACTGCTAATGGCTGTTATGTAACTCAAAAACAGTTTGTATCAATTGTTCACTGATGAATCTCAACTACATTTTAACCATGTTTAGTATATGTCACCATATTTTAAAATTGTACTATGCTCTACAGCTGTTTTACATATGTTTTCTTCTTGTCTTGCGCCCTTAACTGGACTAATGTCTATATTTAAATGCTTTGTTTTTTTAACTGTATAATGCAAATAATAATGTGGAGTTTTTCTCCCCTGGCATCTGCTGAAAACGGACCTGTCTCCAGTCGGACTCTCCCGGTCAACAAATGTAAATAAATAAAATAAATAAATGATAAATAATTTGATTGCAATGTAAATTAAAGAAGTAATGAACGTACCATCCTTAGCCCACCGCACATCATACAGGAACCTTCTGTGCACACCTCTGAGCAGGGCTGGTTTTAGAATGGTTATGGCTGAAGGCAGAGACCACCACTAAATCCATGTCAAAATCCATTCATTCATTCTCAGGTATGGAGACCATCAGACCCATAGAAGTGCTAAGTGTCTTTGTGTTTTGTGAAATATTTTATGGTTTACTATCATGTTACTGAATACCAAAATACATCCAACCAGAAACCTGAGACAAACATATTGAAAGACTAAAACATTAAAACCCATAAGGCTGAAAATCCCTGGAGACTGAAACTATCGACCTCTGCAAATCCAAGAAGGAGAGCTTATATGTGCCTTGCAAAAGAAGCAAGCACAGGAGGTTTAACAGTTTAGTTTGTTTGTCTCAGTATTATGAAGAGTTATGTATGTGCCTGGAATATCGCAGAGATATTTTTTACACACATACACACGCACAGACACAGACACACACACACACGCACACACACAGACACACACACACACACACACACACACACACACACACACACACACACACACACACACACACACACACACACACACACACACACACGCACACATACTGGACATTCACCTTCAGAGAACCTGGAGGAATTCCACATCACTTGCTGCATGTTTTTATAGGTGCTGTAGTTAACTAGAGCACATGGACAGATGCACATACCAAAAGGGAGGGCAAGGGCATGCAAACTCCACATAGATACAACATAGCCAAGAACTCAACCAGAATAAAGCATTGTAAAATGGCAGCGCTACTCAAAGTGGCAATGAACAGCTGCTTTCACATACAACCTCCCCCCTGCCAAACCATCAAAGACAGCCACCTGCGATATGTAAGATCTATGTTTGTAATGATAAGTGAAAGAAAATATGGCCAGCTTGTTCCTTTTAAATACACTGCAAACGTCTCCCCACACACACACCTGCATAATGGTAATGCTTATGATGTTTGTTCTAGAAAATGAAACAAATTGTTGTCAGCTTGTTAATCTTACATTGCAACACTCACATGCACACGCACGCGCACACACACACACACACACACACACACACACACACACACACACACACACACACACACACAAACACAAACACACACACGCACATACACATGCATAAGCCATAGGAATACTAGTTTCTACACTGATTTCAGCAAATAGCAATTCATTGTGTAGCACTAGTAATGTCATACCAGATCACTGACTGTTGTTTAGCAGTTGCCAAACAGCAGCAGGGGTAAGTCACTTTTATTTACCTCATTGATGAGTAATGCATACCTGTCACATTCCCTGATTTCATAGAATGTCATTGATTTTGCCTCATAATTTTGCTCTGTTCTTTTTTTTAATTTCTCCAGGACTTTTGGGTTTCTTAATGCCATGATGTGAATAGACCCATTCCTAAGTAAACTTATGATTAAAGTTCACCAAATTAGTATTGTTTCAATCTTTGATGTTAGCCAAAAGTGCTCTTCACAAGCACCTGTAATGTGCCCAGAACTTACTCCTTCTACAATTCATATGGAGTTACATGTATTGGTAACATTTCTAAACATGACTTTAAATTATTTTTTAAGAGACCTCTTGCTCCTACTACTATTGGAACTGTCTGGGTATCCTTCTTCCACATTGCCCTCATTTCTGCCTGCAAATACTGGCATTTTATGACTTTGTGTCTCTCTGTACATAACACACTGTAATCATTGGGTGTAGCAACTTCAGTGATCAATGCTACTTTTGTCTTCTTTTCCTGGACTACTACATCTGGTTTTCTTGCATCTGTTGTTTGAACTGTTGATAATGGGTGATCCCATGTGATATAAATTTCATCATTTCCTATAACGCTTTGTGGCTCATGTTTCCAAAGCTTCTCAGCTACTTCAATATTATAATGTTTGCACAATCCCTAATGCAAAAGTCTTGCCACATTATTATGCCTTTCAGCATACAGGACTTCTGCCATTTGCATATCACATCCAGGAACAAGATGTGTTACTGTCCCTTGTAAAATGTTTAATGTGCTGGCAAATCATTCCGGATGGACAGTCAATAAATCCACACACTCAAGGATGATTGGGGGCCCCCCTGCAGCCACAGGTACTGTAGGCGCCTAAAGCTGGCTATGATTTTAGTTTTAGAAAAAGAAGTGCCCACCAGAAGGATTTAACTAAGATAAGGGCACTATGTCAGCAATAACACCTTTAATGAATTTGTGAAGCCTGTTATATGACAAAACACTGTTACTATAACAGAGATATCTTTAAATTTAAAGGATATATAAATAATAGTTATTGTTACTCACCTGGTTTATTACATGCACAAGACTGCTGTACTAGCATTTGTTTGACAAACATGTAACAAAATATCAAAATAAGATACCTTGTTGTGGTTGGTACCCCCTCCCCCCGGACCAGGGGACCCCCAGCGACCACAGAGTTTGCTGATGCCGAAAACCAGTTATGCTTACTGTTCTTACCAATGGCAGAGCTACTGCAGATCTATTCTGATAGCTATGATAGTAGAAAAATGTGTTTTAAAGACTTAAGACTAATGTCTGCATTAGGTCTTCCCTCAAGCAGCCAAGTCCCTGATGGGCTCTAGCTTGCATGCACCTTTACTGATTACCTTGTTATTTAATATGAAATTTACAAAAGCTGCCAAAAATGCAGACACTGCAGTGTTCTGTATGGTATGCAAGACAGGGCCCCTGCATCAGTGACTGCAAGATGAGGGAAGGCATAGCACTTGTTGATCTTGAAATGAAAATTCAGTCTGTCACGGTTATTTTATGGAATTGGTCCACTGAGCAAGTCAGGACTAGTATGCCACAGTTACAGTGGCAGAGAAGGAACAGAAACAGGAATGTTCCTTCTTTAGCAAAGGTTTACCAGTGTATGAAGATTCTGTTTGTGTTTGGATGTAGGCTACTCAAATGCCTGAAGCATAATATCCTTCAGAGTGTATAAACAGAGGCAGCTGCACCTCTGTTATCTCTTCCCAGCTGAAAAGAAGAATTAGGGCCTTCATAGCCGATAAGTTCTCTGATGAGCAGAAACAACTCTAACTATAGACCCTACTATGGTGCTCCTGTCATAAGCAGTGCTATAACTGCTGTATCTCTGCCATGAATCTTTAGCGGCTGCTGCACAGGCATAAAGGTACTGGGCTTTGGAAGAAGATTTATAAACAGTTGTCCCCAGCAGGTTTCCCTTTAGTCACCTTAGACACTGAGGAGATTATAGCTTCTGTTCACTATACTGGTTGCACTGTTAAAGGATAATTACACCCTAAATACAATTTCTATTCCCAGTGTGTTTTACACTCTATAGAACAATCTCTATAATATGTGATTGACTTTTCTGTGCTATTCAGCTTCCTTAGTACACAGTGTGTTGGATATGTATGAATTCTTGTAATAGATCCTTTAGGAATTCATCTCCCTGGCAATTACATCACACTGACTGATCATATCATATTTTAAGATTTTTTGACCAAGACAACTTTGCAGACCAATACGTTTGTAACTCTTTCTTCTATTCCTCCAAATGGGGATTGCAAACTTACTGATTTGCTGAAGATTAACAGCCCTTTTACTGTGCAATGCTATCGATAGCTGCCTTCTTTTCCTACAACTGGGTCACTAAACGTGATGCACTTTAGGGAGTCATAGCTCTGTTACTGTGGGGAGTCGGTCAGAGCAGAGATTGCACGGAGTTCAGAATGTCAAGAAGTTTGATGCCACTGACACACAAAGGGAGTGAATGAAGTGTTAAATCATAGCTTTACAAAACACATTATAATTTTAAACTGTATTGTAGATGAGGAAAATGTGTTCATTACAATGTATTTAAAAGATGATAAAGACCAAACAACAGAAAGTGTCACTAGAAAAAGTTAATAATGCTCTGTTTAGACTTTCTGAAAGAAAACTGTGATTGTAAGCATTGGCATTTTAACTGAAATGACAAAACAGTCTGAATGATAAATATTAGTAAAATACTATCTCCTTGGGATAAAGAATGCATCATAAAAGAAAAAGGTATAGCTGCATAATAAAATTAAGCCAGTATGGCCATCTCCATTAGACCACTTTGTGGTAGAAAAAACTGAAAGATAATAATCACTAATTATATTGCTGTGAAGATATTAGTACAACCAGAAAATCAAGATAAGATAAAATACGCTTTGCTTTGTAGTTTCTTACCATGCTGATCCTTTCTGAGATTAGGGTTTATAACAAAAAAAACCCACATGGCTGCAAAGACTGGACTTGTGTTTAATGCATGGTCCTCTTCAAGTGACTATTAAGTGAGGGAGGGGTTTTTACCAGATGAGTCAGCAATGAAAAGCTAAAACCACATGTTGTTGACTGTTAGCATGTCTGTTGAGGATGCATTGACCTAGATTTTATAACATTTATACAAAAAAGGAGAAGAAATGGAAACAAATGATAATATGGCTTTAGAGAACATGAAGCCAAATAGAATAAGGATTAATAAGCACTGTGAGGTATCAGCTGTAACAGTCTGGAATGCATCATCATCATCATCCATCTACTTTTTTCCCAATTTTTTTACATGTGGTCAGGGTGTTTCATCAAGTTTTTCCACCTCTCTTGATTCAGTGCCACCTCTCTTGATTCAGTGCCACTCTCCTGCATTATTCAACAGTCATGCCTGTGTCTCACAAACCTACTACACCTAATCATTTTTTTGCATTCCTGCTTGTGTTTGAACCAACATAATCTGCCTTCTTTTTCTTTATCTTCTTGGAACTGCTTTGGCTTCTGTTCTGATATCATAATTTCTTCATCTTTCCTGCACTGTGCAGTCTACCAACCTTCTCATGCACATTATTTCTATCACCTCTAGCTTCCTCAACTGCTCTGCCTTTACTGTTCAGTTTTTTGGGCCATACAAAAAGTACCAGTTACACCACTGTTTTGCAAACATTACTCTTTAGATTCTTCTGACACACTCTACCTTTGATACTCTTGCCCCATTTGGATGCATCACCTCTGATTCTAAATTTGGCCTCCTCATTCAGACTTCCCTTCTCTTCAACTACCCTTCCCAGATACATGAAGCTGGTGTATAGTCTGTGATCCATGTTCTGCTATCTTGAGGATACTGCATATTGCAGTTGATGTCTAAAGTTGTTGCTCTACACAGCTCTTCCCTCTGAGTAGACACCAGCTAGAATCTGTGCTGCTGCCCATAACTCAATTTAATTCTGGATGCATTCCTGATGACATACCTCTCGAATATGAAGTAGAAACACCGGCATGTTTTGGAGGAGAGAACCCCACAGAAACACAAGAAGAACACACAAACTCCTCACAGGCATTGCCTGGAGGTCAAGCTTGAACCCTGTACCTTGTTCTTGGGAGGTGAAGACTTACATAATGTCAACCACTTCCATTTGGAATGTATCAGTAGGGGAATAACTTGTTAAAGTAAAGAAAATTGTTATTTTTAAGCAACCAGTGAAATGTGATTTATAATAATGTGTGCAGTTTTAACAATTTCACCCAATCAATCAGATGAACCAAGTCTTTAAAGAATCACATATGACAAAAAATATAACTGGTTACAAAATAGTCAACAAAATAAATTAATAATGTAAAACAGTAGACTCAGTTATGAAAGTTCAGCAAAGATGATAACTGAATTGTATAACTGAGCTTTCTCACTTGTGAGAAACAAGGGCTGTTGCCATGTTATGGCACGACATTCTGAAATTAAAATGAGAAAAGACAAGTGGATATTAGTTAAAAAGCGAGTTTCATTTCTAAGAACATTTAAGTGGATAATGAATATACAAGGTGGAATGGTTTATTTCTGTGGTGCATTACAGCTAAAAAACATCTAGAGATGGCACTAAACATGGTAGCCTCCAGGTGCAGATGTGTATTTGCTCACTGGGATCCTCTGCCTGTGGCTATGCATTTCTACGAACATTACTGATTTTTTTTACCTGCAACCTACTTATTCCTTTTGCCTGTACTTTTTTCTGTCATTTTCCTTGATTTATGCTGTCTTATGTCACTTCTATGTTTGTTCGTTTTAATTCTTTTTCTTTTTGCTTCCTTAATTTATACTGTCTGTTCTATGCATTCTCATTCTTCCCATGATCAGGTAGAGCACACAAAGTAGTTGGGTACTGTACCAAAGTCCAGCTCTCGAAAGCAATCCCGAATGTGCCAAAGTCCAGCTCTCGAAAGCAATCCAAAATGTTCCAAAGTCCAGCTCTCGAAAGCAATCCAAAATGTCAGGTAGAAGTATTGCTTAATTTTCCACAAGTATTTTTTAATCCATTTTCCATAGCCTCACTTATTTACTTTAACTGTTTGTTCAGCTGACATAGATATCATCCATCATGGGTCTTCTTTGTGGAAACAAAGGCCATCTCCACTACTCTGTGCAGTAATATGCAAGCAGATTTTGTTTCTATGCACGTATCTGAACTGCACTGTTTCCCATTTGTATATGCCTCCAGGATCAGCAGATGACTTACATCCATATGCTGGAATGGGTGCATGCCATGGTTTAAATTTTCCCTCTTGCTACCTCAAAAATCAACAGAAGAATATTGAGGAGTGCAGTTTCTGAGTCCTTTTGTGGATCTGTGAACTAGTTAACTAATAATCTCTTACCATTACTATTACCAGTGTTTTCCCTTTAGAAAAATGAGGGTACATAAGACTTTCATCTGACGGAAGGCAAATCTATGTGGCAAGGGAAACTACAGGGAGTCATGGGAGATGAAAGAGAGAGTGACTACCAAACTGAATAATGAGGTAGTTACCAATGGAAAATGGATACTAATACAGTTGGTTAGGGTAGTTAACCCAGAAGAATGAACTACCATAGAGATTCTAATGATAGGATGAACCAAGAATAAAACAAAGCCTTTCTGTTATGGGATCTTCCCTTTGTCTAGCCTTTGCTCAGCAAAAGCCACAGTACATGATGCCTGCTTGTGATGTCTCACTAATTTCTCATAAGTACTTTCAGTGTAGTGCAATACTTTTGAAATGTGAACATAACTTCAAAGTGTGATACATGGCAGGGGGCAGCCTTTCTTTTGTTTTCCTCTATACTTTCTTGAAAGGCCTCTATATGTTGCTTAGTTCACACCTAGTGGGGAACCCTCTGTCTTGTATGGTCACCTCTGTGAGAAGCCTCTTAATAATGTTGGCCTGAGGGAAACAGGTCAGTTCCCTGGTGCTGCATTACTATTCTTAGTACTCTGCTTGGAGTCTTTTCATTGCTAAACCTTACCCCACCACTTAGCAATATATTGTACATGCCTCTAGACTAGGGGCTTGCACTGTCAGGCCCACTGCATGTGTAGGTTCCCCAGTATACATTTTTTCTACCTACAACACATAAATTGCTTGGAAATCCAGCTGTGCAACCTGTTCTGTGCATACCGGTGCAGTCTTTTCACCTTTGCCAGGAGTTATCAGCTCAGGGAATAAGGATGCCTCCCTCTTTCCCTCCTTGCTGGATGGGCAAGCCAGCACCAGCAAGACAGTCTCACCCTGCCAGATCAACTCCTCCACTTTCCAAATCCTTATCAGTCCCAGATCATATGGCAACTTCATCTTTCCATGCTGCAAAGCCAGCCATGTCAAACAGGGACAAATGCAAAAAAGAAAAAAAAAGGCATTTTTAGACACATTTGCTATTTTTGCCACAATGTCTTTAATTTTTATTAATGGTGGATAATTAGAAAGAATGCATTATTTCATGTTTCACTGAAAGAAAATGTAGCATTAATCAGCATTCATACATATTTTCTCACAGGGATGATATAATGGTTAAGGTGTTTACCTTAAAGACACAAGGTGCAGGGTTTGATTCTCACATGGGGTAACTGGCTAGGCTTCCAATGGCCCAAAGGGGCAGTTAGCCTAGTACTGAACTATAAATAAACAAACTATAAATAAAAATAAACAGGCATTCCATACATATTTAAATATAATATATTACAATGCCATTTTCTCACACTAAATTTATTTTGCTTTTATGGTACTTCCTAAACATATATTGTACTCATGACAAGTACAGCCCATATTTTTTTTTTTTACCAGTGACAACCTCCCCACCCACAAGACAGTACAAAGGGGGGATGCATTATTAATAACAGGGTATTAAAACAATTTAGCGAGCTGCAAGGCACAGTGGGTTACAAGTACCGAGCACTAAAAATAAAACAAAAATATTTTCTGTGGACTTGAGATTGATTTCTATTTGTTGTACTTTCACACTGTGCAAGTCTGAGCAAGTTACTTAACTATACTAAAATTCTCCCGTCAGGTCATCAACAACCAAGGGGAAAAAAGTTGTGTGTGTGTGTTTTCTTTCCTGCAATAAAGTGTCACCTAAAAGTGAATTTGAATAGAAGAATATATGAATGAAATGTTGTTGCAGTTCTAGTACCTTGTAATGTTTGGTTGAACACTATGATTAATTGGAGGTGGTCTGCAATACCTCCTGATATTATGGCTTTTAACGCTTCATGTCTGCTTTTAATCTAGGTTTTGAGATGTGGAGCATTATCTGTACTCATTGTCTGACTTCAAATGATTCATCTATTTCCAGCAGTTACACAGTTCCTATTGTTCATATCAGTTTACAGCAGGTCCCTAGTGAGTCATTCATTCAGTATAGAGGATTTTCAGGAAAGAGTAAGAAGGCTGCTGAGCCTGGATAATTTTCAGAGGCATCCAATATATACAAATGATTTTCCATAGCATATATAAACTGTTATAATTGCAAATCACTATATGTTGCATAGTAATGCAATATCTATGACTATATTGACTGCTTAGTCAGTATCATTTCCTGTAAGTCATGTAAGTGTAAGGGGAGGGTGAGGTTTCTCCCTTACTGATTTTCAGGAATTCAGATTTGTCTTCAGTTTTTATGTGGCACTGCTTTCAAATGGTAAGTGATATGGTTTGCCAGCTTTGTGCACCATACTATAAGAATAAGTGATTATCCTATGTAAGGAATGTCAAAAGAAACCTCTTTAATCAGTAAGTGACTTCACAGCTTATTAACCAGAGTTTGACAAAAAAGACCAGCACAAGGGGCCAAAGTCCACGGCATATGTATCTATTTGCTTGATTATTTAATTTGTTTTCTGGTATGTAGAAATGTCCATTAAAGCACAGTGCCCTGTTTTTCAGGGGTGTATTTGGTGGCAAAGCATTTGACTATAAAGCATATAGAACAAGATAACAAAAACCTTAAAATTATAGTGTGAGAATAATCAATGCACGAAACAGTAACATAAAAATGAGAGAGAGAGGGGGCTATGTTTGGTTTGCTGGGGGAGAAGTCAAAGGTGAGAAAGGTGAGAGTAAAAGGTTGAACGTTTGTAGACCTGAGTGACATAATGATGATAATGACAGAAGGGTGCCAGAAAGCCTAGGATGGCAACAAGTGTGCATTGTGGGGCTTTGATGCTGTGCTAAGTAGTGACTATGAAGCCAAGAAGAAATAGTACTGCAATGTTTTATGAAAATGGACTTCTACAAAGTGACCTGCTCAGATAAAGCACTTACAGTGGAGAAAGCTCTGAGTACATTAGATATCAATAAGCAGGAAAGACAATAAACAGCTATACACAATGCATTACCTCAGACTTATGGCATAAGATAAATACACTACTATGAATACAAAGACAGCTGAGCTCTAGCATGATTTTTTGGTGCACAGAAAGAGTCAACCTGTCTTTGAACTTCCAAGATAGCTGCACATTGAGTAACAGCTTAATTTCAGCTCTTCCAGTGTGAAAACAGAAACTCAGAAGACAGAGCCAGTGAACTCATTTTTTGGGTCATTTCAGTAACTGGCGCGTAAGTGCACTACCTGGATGCGAACAGAAAAGAAATTAAGAGAACCTGAAAGAAAATCATCCACAAAAGGTGAGGTAAAAACACTGATTGGGAAGAATTCTGCAGCTGTTCAGTAGTGCAAGCTCCAGCTTTGGTGCAAAACATAACTTTCAGTAACGTAGGGGAAAAATTAATCAAATGTACTCAGAGCTGATTAAAATAAATGAAACACTGATGGAGTATATTAGCTCAAATAACAAAATGCTGAATAAAAATGGAAGAAGCTTTAAACAGATATTTAGATGAGGTGATAAAACTGCAAAAATCAGATGTTGAAATGAAGAAGAGGCTGGCTGAATATGAGACTGCTCAAGAAGCTTTACTGGAAAAGCTCACCCAGACTCACTCTACCACAACTTGCTATGAGGGAAAGGTTAGTTTGCTTTTGCTTTCTTGTATTACTTTATTGCCTTCTTCTATTTTGTATATTGTAATTTGTTTTCTTTACACTGTGTTTTACTTATATTCTGCTTTTAACTGCATATTTAAACTAAACTAGGAAAGAGACTACAGCTGTGTCTCTTGTCAGTCACACAGAAATTAAGTTTTCCCCACCATCCCATCCTGGTGTTGTGTTTTTAAACTCAGCTGTCTTTCTAGTTGCCCACCCTTTGTGTTAAATTGCCCACATATCTCCTTCCCCCTCCCCTTTCATTGGCTGTTGTAAGCACAAAATTATCATTCTGCGAAATCACTCCCCTTCAACTATTTAAATTATTGGCCATCCTACTGTATTCCATAGAACCAGAATACAAAGTATCCACCCCTTCCAATCTATCTTGCTATTTTAAAATTAGTGGCTCTTCACTTAGATAGTTAAAGCTAAGTTACCCGTCTTTCATCTCTAACTGCTTAGTGCACACTGCAGCTTTTAGGATATTAACTTTTTTTTTCATCTTAACTTTAAAATCTGCAACATTTACTCCAAGACCACCAATTATTGGAAAGCGCACATTCTGCCTCCCAACAGTCATCTTGGGATTAGTGCTTCTTTTTTGCTCCCGGTGAGAGAAGGAGCACATGGACATTATTTCCTGGAGAATGCTGATCACTAGATAGCTTAATAACTGCCAAGCTAATTCTTTATTTTCAATAAGCACTTCTTGATTTGTTTCTAACTTTAGAATATTTGTATAAATACTTCATCCATAAATCATAAGGGTCTACTTATTAGTTTCCCCTCAAGTGTTTGGCAGTGCCCTGTCTGGACACAGACAAAACTTAGTTGCACACAGGACAACTAGTTTGCAGTGACAAGCACTGCCCCCAGAGTTAACAAACCTGATACTCCAGACATATTGCTTTATAGTCTCACCCCAACTGCTTAATCAATAAAAAAGGGTCTTTTACCATGGATATGAACTTTCCCACTATTTCTCTTACCAGTTTGGTGGATATGGGCATCCTGAGGCAATGTAGAAATCTCTCATGTTTACTGACAAACAGTTAATTCTCAAATAAACTGATATGGTATGTGAGAGATGTATTTACATAATGTCACTGGAGGCAAAGCTCTCACATAAAAGTATTCCTGATGTCAAAAAGGTTATGGGTAGTACACACTCTGCACCCATCACACACAGTTCAAAGCAGACATATAGACCTACATGTGCCGAGGCACTTAAATGCAACCTTCCTAAAGCCCAAAGATCTCTTAGATGAAGTACACATAACAGATACCCTCAGCAGCTCTGAATGCACTCTTTCAAAACAAAATCCACATCAGCACATGCAGCTACATCTCATGGAGCCTTTACGTTTAAGACCATAAGGCAGGCTACCACAAAATCCAACATTCTGGTCATTGGAGACTCCATTGTAAGACACACTGATGTCCCTCTCATTAGGCTGAGTAAGGAGAAAGTCATGATCAGTTGCTTATCAGGGGCTAGAATCTGCCATATGACGCACACACTCAGGGTCACTGAACAAGTATCAGTATGACTCAGTCACAGTCCATGTGGGTGTAAATGACCTGAGAAGTATCTCCCTTGACTATATGAAGAGAGACATCACAGAGCTTCAGAATATGTGTCCCAGTCTGGTATGAGCCTAGCACTGAGCAGGAGAGCAGAATTTTACCTTCTTCAAGGATGATGCCACAATATGAACAAAATATGACTGACTTTCATAATTGGCTTAGTTTCTGGTGTCATTCTAAGGGAGCGCAATATTTTTTAGCATGAAAGGAGATGGTCAACAGACCAAGCTGCTTTGCCAGGGATGTTCTGCACTGCACCTCTCCAATCTAGGCTTTCAAATATTAGATAAAACATTGGCTTTCTCCATAGTGACTATTTTAGGCAATGCTAAACTGAAAGTACTTCTGACAAAGCAAATCAAAACCAAGAAAATCTAAAGGTGTTATTGCTCAATGCTATTCCACTCTCTAGAAGCTCTCTTAATCCTAGAGAATGCTGATGTCAGTGAGGTCACTGAGACATGGTTTAAAGCCACAGAGAGCACACTAACAGTGCAAGGTTATAATGCCTTTCATATATTTAGACCAGCTACCACACAGACAGGGACTAAAGGTGGAAGTGTCTCGATTTACATCAAAAATAAATATTCCTCAAGGTTGGTCAAACAGGACAATGCACTTGAGATTCTCCATGTTCAAATCACCATAGGCAAAATCCAATACCACTTCCTTGCAGGCTATAGGTGCTCCTCTATAACCCAGGAAACACATACCATGTATTTAAACTTATTGGAAACACACACCATCCAACCCAATACTATATTTATGGGCAACTTTAATTACCTCACTATTAACTGTGAATTCTATATGACACCAAACATACAGGCACAGAGATTCCTGGATTTTGTAAACACAATCTGGACCAGATTGTCAATACACCAGCCAAGGGTGCAACCATACTGGATCTGGTCCTCAGTAATATGGGAGAGTGCTAAATACCCCCTAGTGTAATGTCTTCCCTGATAAAATCAGACCACAAAATTGTCTCATTTTAAGTAAAAATAAAACCTGCCCCCCCCCCCCCCCAAGCTAACCCTGGAATATTCAGGAACTACTCTAAGGCTAACTTCCTGCCATTAAGTGATAACCTGGCAAAATTTCAAGTCCCCATAAACTCTGAGAACACTGCTACCTATACAGAACTGTTCATCAAAACCCTATACAAGCATGTTAATAGCTGCATAGAGGCAGCTGTACCCACCAGGAGGAAGTACAGAACTAACTCTAAAAACAAGTGACCTTGGTGGAATCACAAAATCAATAGACTGTATAAAAGGAAGAAAATCATGGCAAAAATTAGGAGGTGCAGCACCCAGCAGGATAAAAGCACTCTCATCAAACTAAACAAACAACTCAGAGGACAAATAAAATCTACCAAAGCCAAATTTGAGGTAAACATGGCTTTCCAGGCCAAGGACATCCACAAGGCGTTCCTTATCTATGTCCACAACCTCAAAGGCAATACACAATTGTGTGTAGAGGTCATTGTAAATCGAGCCACCTTTGCTGTGCCACAAGATATAACCAACCTATTGGCTGACAAATTCAGCTCCAACGTTACCCCTCTCTTTCCCTCAACCTTCCCTCAGAAAATACCATCAAGTATAACTCCCCCCTGCTTTCACTAAGGAACAGGTCCTTAATGCTCTCTATAAGGCCAAGAACACTGCATCAATGGGCCCAGACAATATCCTAGGATGCATGAAACCTGACCTATTAGACTGCCTGGAATTGCTATTTAACTGTAGCCTCCAAACAGGCCTCTTGCCTCATGAATGGAGAACAGCAGCAGTCATCCCTCTGCTCAAAGGTGGGCCATCTACAGACCCTAGAAACTACAGACCCAAACATCTCACTAGTCTAATATGCAACGCCATGGAAATGATCAATAATGATATAGTAAACCTCCAGACACTGGACCTAACCCCGTTTGGTTTCATCAAGGGCAGGTCATGCCTACTCAGCTTGATAGTCTTCTTTGAGAAGGTCATGAAAGGAATGGATGAGGGTAAAATGGTTCACACTGCCTACCTTCACCTGGCCAAGGCATTTAACACACTACTACACTTAGGCAATGTTGACAAACTCAAGAGTTTAGGTACAAACCCTTATGTCACCCACTAGATAGCAAATTGGCTCACAGATGGAACCCAGGAAGTTAGAATTGGGGAGTCCACCTCTACAAAGAGGCCAGCCACAAGTGGAGTCCCTCTAGGATTGGTCCTGGGACCCCTCCTTTTTGACATTTACTTCTCTGAAGTGAAGGTCAATGTCAATAGCATCTAGAAGACCACATTTGCAGATGATTGCAAATTAGGAACTGTTATTGAATCCCACACACTGACACAAATGTTCTCCAGGAAAGGCTAACAGAGGCAAACTACTGGTGTAAGAGCCATCGACAAAAACTAAATACCAAGAAATGTATAATAGTTTCCTTCAGGAAGTCATCCACTCCTGGTAACTATCATACTGGCAACATACCCCTTAGAGTTGACCTAGTAGACAGGGTCATAGGGACACACAGACAGTAATCTAGCCATTGACCATCACATGTCTATAGTAGTGAGGAAATCATTTTGTGTTGCACAAGTTATAAACAAAGGTATGATATCTAGGTCCAAGGAAGTCATTGTTCTACTGTAGTTATCATTCATCAGACAATGCTCCCTTTGGTATGTACCTAACCAGGCATATCCCACAACTGGCACTTCTACAGGGGTTTCACACTAAATGAATATAGGGCATAAGTAACATGTCCTATGCAGACTGTTTCAAGGCCCTATCCCTGTATTCTATCTCCTATAGGCTGTTGAGGGGAGATCTATGCCTGGCATACAGGGCAGTATCAGACTCCACTCTGGTGGACCTCCTGCATATCCACAAACAAACAGCATCAGAATTACTCATTTTGAAGACTTAAACCTTACCGGTGATATAAATAGGACATGCTGGAGAGATAGTATGTATCTCAGAGACTACACTGTGTGCAGAACAGGCTCTCCATCCATGTGAAGCAGAGTTCCTCCCTAACACCAGTCAAGTGTAACTTGGATAATTTGGTGGGGAACAGGAAATTCATCCCTGGTTTGGCACCTATTTTTCTAATGGACATAGGCAGCTTGTAAATGGTTCATCTCCTAGGCCTCTGCTTGTAAATGTTTCATGTTCCAAGCCCCTGCTTACATGTATCAAGCATACCAGAACTTGTCAGAGATTTGGGATGCATGGCTAGGCTTCAAAATGCCCTTGTGGTCATTAGCCTAGTAAAATCTATGAACCTATGAAACAGATGTTTCAAAAAATAACAGAATTAGAGGACAGAGCATGCAGGGAAAACATGAGATTTTCTGCTGTACTAGAGAAGCTGGAAGGAACAGACTGTATTAATTTTATAAAAGCACAAATAAGCAAGTGGACTGTTATTCAACAGCAGGAGTTGTTAATAGAAAGGGCACATCATGTGTATGCTCCAAACCTGGTCATGAGAAGGCATCCTAGACCTTTAATAGTAAAGATGCAATCCTACCAGCATAAGGAGTTGATTCTGAAAACAAAATGTGGCAGAAGGACAAAGTACTAAAAGTGGGAGACAGTAGAGTGTTTGTGGAAAATGTGTACTCACTGTACACCAGGCAGAAAAGGAATACATTTACTCCAATAATCAGGGAATGTTGAGAAGCAGGCATGAGATTCAAACTGCTGTATCCAGCTATCTTCAGAATATTCTTTCTTGGAGGGGCAAAATAATTTTTTGATGCAGAATATACTAATGAGAAAATACAAAAGTTTGTCCAACAAGTAAGCTGCGAAACAGATGGAAATTCTGCTTCTTGTTCCTCTGGTAATAAAGACCACAGAGAGACTGTGCCAGTGAAATCCTTTCCAATGTATCAACAGAAAATGCTTGAGAGACAGAAAAAAAGCACAAGAGTTGCCTAGAACCACCAAGAGTATGCTGGAAAGGAAGCAGAGACTGGATTTTGGGGGATGGAGATAAACAGGAATAAAACCAGGAACTCGGAAATTGACAAATAAATGTTGGATTATTAAGCATTCATTATATTTGTGAAACATGAAAAAACAAGAAAACCTGAAATATTGGACATTTTTGACTTTAGTAAACTTGTAGAGGATTCTAAAGCATATGTTCTACTTCATGTCATTAATACTTGGAAGAACACTTAAGAGAGGGGAAGAGGAAGGAAAGAGTTAACTGGGAAGAGAAAGGAAAGAGTTAACTGTAAGTAAAACAAACTTTTGTTCTTAACAATATTTGTATAGTGCATGATATCTGCGTGTTATATAGTAAAGTTTTCTCAGTTATTTTCAAGTGTAATTGAGATATTAAAGTAAACAGACACTCTGTTTTTCCCTTCTTTTCTCTTTCTCTCAGTTCAGTTTTAAGAAATGTAGGCACTGCAATGTAAAAAAAAAAAAAAAAAAAAAAGAAACAGAAAAGTCTGTTCAAAACAGTATGATACAGGAAAAATGATGTGCTTTCGTCTCACTTTTGTATTGGGAAAAGACTGGGTTAAGACTCTTGACTTTATCTAGTAACAAGTTTTAAGAGAAAGCAAATAAATAAAGAAGAACATTGAAACCCTCTAGCAAATAAATAATTAATTACATATTTGAAGAAGCTACCCTGTATCTGGTTCTCCTATCTCCATGGAGACAATCTGATAAAGAGCAAAAAATAACAGGATACTTCTTTCTTTCAATGGCTAGGAGATAATGTTCTATGAAAGCATTCAAGTTTTTTCTCATTCTGGGAGAACAATAAAGATAAGACAAAACCAGACAGCACTTAGTAGACGCACAGGCTGTAGCATGCATCTCAGCATGGATATATTTCTTTTAGGTTAACCCAAGTCGGTGAGTATGGCTGTCAGTTGGGGACAATTGTATTATTAGTAAGGTAAAACTTTAATATTTGAAAATGCACATAGTTTTGTGTGTTAATATTAAGTTAACTATATCACATGCAAGTTAAAAACAGATTGTTATACAAAGAATCTGTTTATATACTAAAATGTGATACTTTGATTCCCTAACGGCCTCAATGCTGAATGTAATTGGAGGTTTTTAATGTAACTTAATGCGATAGAGTGTGTAATTAATTGTTTAACTGTTTACTTGAATATTGAGCATGTGTAAGAATATTTATGGTCCAGTTTTTATGTAGTGTTTTACTCCTTGAAGGCTACTGAGCTGAAGTGCTAGAGAATAAAATTATTTTGGAATATCTGGTCTGGTAGTTTTTCTGCAATAACCTCTTTGTGTTTGTTTTTTCATGTTGTGGTTTTGGCATTTGTATTTTTTGAGGGCTTTCAATAAAACAAAAAGTTTTGTAAGATGTGACATGGGCTGAAATGGATATGACAAAAAACAACTATATAAAAGGTCAACCTGCCAAACAAATGTTAATGGTCTTGCAGATGCATACAAAAAAGAAAGAGTAGTGAACTATATTAAAAATGAAGAGTGCAAATAGCTATGCTACAGGAGATGCATCTGGAAATAACTGAACATGTGAATTTGATAAAGTAAGATTTTCAGGATGGTTATTCAACAGAATACTTATATAGGTTCATAGGTTCATAGATTAGTATTATTAATTGCAAGAGGTGCTCCAATAGTGATAAAAGGGAATAGAAAACATAATAATGGTAGATTTGTAGTACTAAAGGGCTACTGGCAAAGGAGAAGGATGACACTGGCATGTATTTATATTAAAACTAAAACTGCTGTAATGGAGCTTAAGAAAATTCTGGGGGAAATAATCTGTTTTCAGCAGGGAATATTACTTATAGGTGGGGACTAGAATTTGATTTGCAGCAGAGTATATGTGTCTGGGGGCACCTAGAAGGGAAAGTATAACAAAGGAGGGTAGATTTTTGAATAAATTTATGTTTTTTTTGTTGCTTAGATCTGTGTTGAAACTGTTGTCTCACTGTTCTGAGAGACTGATTGGCAAATATACAGAGCTGAGAATATTTTTTTGGTTTTAAAGTTTGTACCGTTAGTTTTTGCTTTGATCTTTGTTGAAACTGTTTTGTTCCACCCGCCCTCCCTATTTTTGGCTTGTAGTTTAAATTTGGTGGCTTTTGCAGTTGCCCGCCCCACTGTAGATTTGATCTGGGACACTCCCCCATCCCATCTCTTTACCACATTCTACCTAATAAACTCTTTCTGCACTTGCTTTAGTCCTTTTTAATTTAATTGCATTTTTAAACTGTGTTTGGTCTAATATTGCTGCATACTCAAGTGTGCTAGCTTGCACTGCATGAGAATTGTTTCTTACTACTGTTTTTGCTACTTTTCTATAAAAAAAAAACAAAAAAAAAACTGTAAGCTTGTTTCCTACCTTTCGTGTAACTAGTGTTCCAGATACAGATTTGCTGTATCCAGGACTGTACGTAAGCTTCTGAGTCCCCCAAGCCTTTCTGTGTTGGAGGGAAGCCTTCTAGCTTATCAATTGGAGTGGTAAGCGCTAGGTAACCTGTCTACCACATAAGTAGTGGTTATGGGCCAGAATTTGTAGTTATTGGCCGTTTGGGCAATCTCTTCCATATCTCTCAACTTTCTGACTTGAAAGCCTGTATTTGCACTTGTTTCTGTCCTGTAACTCATCTAAAATTTGCTTGTTAATGCTCAGCACTTGTTCAGAACTTGTAAGCACTTAATAAGCTGCTAATTACTATAGCACTCTATCTTCCTCATTACCTAGAGGAAAACAGTTTTTGTACTTACTTTTCTCACTTGCTTAGAGAAAAACAGCTCTTGTACTCACTTTCCTCACTAATCTAGAGGAAAAACCCTGCAACTCTCTTTTTGCATGGTCTTGCGCACAGAGCAGTGTCGGGCAGCGCCGGTTAGCTGGGGTATACTATTCCCAGCCCCACAAAGTCTGCACCGTGAATTTTCCCTTAGAACTAGGCAAGCCTCAACTCAAGTGCTTCAGATCAGCTGCTCTTATTGCAGCACTTGCAAAACAGAAATCAGCACTTGTCCTAATCTCCTAGACAGCACTATTATTCTCCAAACTTCCTAGACAGCACTATTATAATATAGCATAAGACCCCTGATTGTCCGCAGGACTTAAGTTCAATTTACTCTTCAAAGCATGTCCAGAGGTCACCTTCAGGTGTACTCTCCAGTTCATCTGGTGGAAATAGGCATCCTGAGGCAGTGTCACAACTGCCTCATGTATACAGACAACCCTCTCCTCTTACTTCTAGACACTTGTGAGAGATGCAAATACACAGCCAGACTGGAGGCTAAGCGCTCTGAACCCATGACTGTAACAGACAGTCAAGAGGATAAGGGACACACTTGCATCACACCACCTGTCACACATGAATCTACAAAACAAGCACCGGCAAAACATATGCATAAATACACAAAAACATATTCGGAGGCACTAGGTACCAATCTGAAAAAGAAACAGTGCCCTCCAAAGCAGACAAGCAAGCAACCTGCACCCCCAAACACAAGCCAGAAAACACATAATTCACCTCAGCAGTGTGCCTCATAACAGCCCTTAAGGCAAAACACCATACCTAACACGCTAGTAATAGGAGACTCTATAGTAAGGCACACGGATGTTCCACTCACCAGGCTAAACAAGGAGAAGGTTACTGTCAGCTGCCTGTCGGGTGCTCAGATCTGCCACATAACACAGGCACTTAGGTCACTCCAGAACAAGTACAAGTATGATGCTGTCATTGTACATGTTGGTGTGAATGATCTAAGACGTACCTCCCTGGACTACATGAAAAGAGACATTGAGGAGCTCTCTGATCATGTAGCCCAAGCTGGTATGACACTGACCTTGAGTAGCATACTATCTTCACCTAGAATGATGCTACAATACAAAGACAAAATGATCAATTTCAACAATTGGCTAAGCTTCTAGTGTCATTCTAAGGGGATCCAGTGTCTGTCTGCCTGGGATGACATGATAGACAAGCCTCGCTGTTTTGCCAGAGATGGGTTGCACCTGTCACCCCTAGCTTTTTGAATACTGGCCAAGGCACTTGCCATCCCCATAGTGCCTTTTTTAGGCAAGGCTCAAAGGACAAACCAACCACGTAACCAGCACAGGTAACCAAAAACTAAGGGTAATGTTACTCAACACCAGAAGTCTCAACCTCAAAATGCACACACTCGAGGCTCTCCTCAGCATGGAGAAAATCGATGTTTGTGCAGTGACAGAAACCTGGTTCAAGGCTCAAGAGAGCACCCTAGCACTGCCAGGTTACAATTCATATCATACCTTCCGGCCTCAGTTACCGGATCACAGTACAAAGGGTGGAGGTGTATCCATATTTATCAAGGATACCCATATCTCCAGGTTAGTAGTGCAGCATGATGCCCCAGAGATCATCCATGTGCAACTATCAGCAGGCAAAACCACATTTCAAGTCATAGCCAGTTATAGATCGCCCACCATGTCCCAAGATGCTCACTCTGCATTCCTTGAGACATTGGAAAATATAAAGGTCCTACCCAACACCATAATCTTGGGTGATTTCAACTACCCTGGTATAGACTGGGTGAACTACCAATGTACAAACTCCTATGCTCAGAGATTCATAGAATTTATAAATTCAAATGCCCTTGAACAACTAGTATGTTCCCCCACTAGAGGGGACAACATATTGGATTTAATCATCACAAATATGGGTGCCCGTTGTACCACACCCATTATCACCCCCTCCTTGGTCAGATCCGACCACAAACTGATAACCCTGGACATCCTCACTCCTCCACCTCCCCCAATCAAAGAAACCATAGTCAAAAACCTTTCCAAAGCAAACTTCAAACTACTTGCATCTGAAATGGAAAGCTTCGCTATTCCTTTGCAGAAGGATAATGATATCCAGGATACGGAATCCTACACCAAGGCACTCTATATGCATCTTCAGGATTGCATGGACTGTACTATCCCAAATAAAACCAAGACTCCTTCCTCAAGCAAGAAGAAACCAGTCTGGTGGACCACGGCCATAAGCAAACTTTACAATAAAAGGAGGAGACTTATACAAAAAAAGGCCAAATCTCAAGTAGAAAAATCATCCCTGATCAGCATTAGTAAGAAATTGAGGGCCCTCATCAAGTCAACTAAAGCTAATTTTGAAAAGAAAGTTGCCAAGGATGCCAAGGATAACCATAAGGCCTTCTATGGCTACGTCAAAAACCTAAATGGCAATGCTCAGGTCTGTTCTGAGCTAGTAGAAAATGGAACAAAATACACTGAACCTTCTGACATTGCCAACATCTTGGCTGACAGGTTCAGTGCAAATCCCCCCCCCCCCCCCCTTCACCACCTAAAAGGCCTATTACCATTCTAGGGGATTGTGTAAGTCCAATTATTACTGATACATTGGTTAACAAGGCTCTATCTAAAGCTAAAAACACTGCCTCCATGGGACCAGATGGTGTCCCAGGCTGTGTCATACGTGAGCTGCAAAAGGAATTAACCCTGCATCTTAATACCCTGTTTAGTCTCAGCCTCTCCACAGGATATGTGCCCATAGAATGGCACACAGCAATGGTGGTCCCACTACACAATGGTGGGGCCACAACTGACCCTGGGAACTACTGACCAATAAGCCTGACCAGTCTGATCTGTAAGTCTATGGAGCAAATCATTATGGAACTCATAAATGGAGAGATTGGGAACCTCCAGTTGCTGGACCCCACACAGTTCGGCTTCGTCAAGGGCAGATCATGCCTCCTGAACCTGGTGGATTTCTTTGAGACAGTTACTCAGGCTATAGATAAGGGAAAGGAGGTACACATGGCTTACCTTGACCTTGCTAAAGCATTTGACACCATTCCCCATTCAGGTATTATTGATAAGCTCACCAGCCTGGGCATAAACCCTTATGTCACAAGATGGATCGCAAACTGGCTCTCAGACAGATCCCATAAAGTAAGAGTAGCGGGATCTATGTCCGAATCCAGACAAGTAACGAGTGGTGTGCCTCAGGGCTCTGTCCTGGGGCCCCTCCTGTTTGGCATATACTTCTCAGAAGTACAGGCAAGCACGGAAGGGCTGTGGCTGACTAAGTTTGTGGACGACTGCAAACTGGGTGCTATAATAGAGTCTCCAGCCGACATGGAGATCCTCCAGAAGGGCCTAAATGAGACTGATGCATGGTGTCAAAGCCATGGTCTCAAGCTAAATGCAAAAAATGCATAGTAATCCCCTTTGGAAAAAACAGAGTACCCGCAAACTACAACATAGGAGGTAATCCCCTGAAATCTGAAGAAGAAATAAGGGATCTAGGGACCCAAATAGATAGTCAGCTTTCCTTTGATAACCATGTTGCCAAAGTGGTTAGAAAATCCTTCTATGTGACCCATCTGATCACAAAAGGGTTCGCATCAAGATCTAAGGATGTAATGGTGCCCCTCTACTCTTCCCTCATCAGACCCATTATTGAGTACAATGCACCAATTGGAATGTACCTGGGTAGACATCTCCAGCAGCTGGAGAGACCACAAAGGTACCTAACCAAGAGGATTACTGGCCTCAAACAGTTGCCCTATGCCGCACAATTGAAAAAGCTAAGACTGTTCTCTGTTGCATACCACTTTCTCAGAGGCGATCTCTGTCTAACGTACAGAGTCATGTCCAACCCAGAATTGTTGAACATGCTCCATCTTAGCAAAACCATATCTACTCGAGCTACATGCTCTAGGGATATAAACCTCAATACAACAATGAATAGAACATGCTGGAGGGATAGATTCCCTTCACAGAGACTTCCCTTACTATGGAACAGGGTCCCGATCTACATAAGACAGACCCCCTCACTATCACTCTTCAAGAGGAACCTTGATGAGTGGATGGGTAACAGAAAGTTCACACCGGGGATCACACCAACAGCACTACTAAATAGGGGCCAAGGGTACTAGCTGTTAGTACAAGGGTCTAGGGAACTACTAAAGGGGCGGTACCAACCTATGAACCTATAAAATATTTGGCATGGAAAATGTGAATTCAGTAGTAGGAGTTTGGAGTGAATTTACATATTATTCCCCACGATACAAAAACTGGGCTAAGCTAGACAGAACTGATATTTCACAGGAACATGTACATTTAATTGAAAGTTTTGATACACATCCAATAAGTATTTCAGAACATGAGTCAATAATAACTAAAATAAAAATGCAGGGTAATGAAATAAAAATGAGACACTGGCATTTTCTCACCTATTTTGAAAAACAGAGGAATTTAAGGAATGGGTAGTGGAAATTATTGAGGAGTTACTAGAGAAGACAGAGATTTATTCTGAAAATATAGCTATGGAGTGAGATAAAATTAAAGTGGAGTTTAAAATAGGGTAGAAATAAAAGAGAAAGAGCTATAGTTAAGAAGCAACAAGACTTGTTTAGAGGGACTGACAAATGTTAAAAGTATTGCAGAATAAGGGGAAATCTCACAGAACAAGAAAAGGAGCAATTATAGAGTGCTAAGCAGAAAATAAAGGATTACCATGATAATATGCATGAGTTTAGAAAGACTGCTGTTAAGCAACTGTTTTTTGATAATAATGTCAGAGTACAAAACTTTTAGTGCAATGACTCAAGCAACAGAAAGTAGAAAGGGTTGTCGCCAAGCTTAGAGAGCCTATAACAAGGAGGATTACAATAGATCCTGTAGAGGTACTAGAAATATTTCAGAAATTTTATGAAAGTTTGTATAAAGTAGAAAAATATGGAGATCAAGAAAAGGTACACATGGAAATCTTTATGGAAGAATTAAATATGCCAAGGTCAGATGTAGATGAGGCTCAGTTACTAATAGTTAGGATAGAAGAAGATGAGATAAAAATGTTGATGTATAACCAATCAACAGGAAAGTCCCCAGGGATAGATGGTATTTCTGTGGAAGTTTGGAAGCTAGGGAGGAAAAAATGATAACGATCTGGGAGGTATTGTTTAACAGTATAGTATTTTAAGATGAGGAGAAGCACCAACTTCCTGAAAGAAAGTGGTGGTGGCGGTAATACATAAAGAGGGTACAGGCCCATCAGATCCAGCCACATACAGGCCCATTTCAATCCTAAACCATGATTGCAAAGTGTTTTGTGTATAATGGCTAAAAGAATGGCAAAGGTGATGCCAAAATTGAAAGACATGGATTAATGTAGTTTTGTGGAGGGAATCAAACATTTGACAACATTAACAGATCACTGATGATCCAGAGGGAAGCTAAATGTAAGAAAATACCACTAATGTTGGTAGATCTTGATGCAGACAAAGTATGTAATAGAGTAAGGAGGGAGTTTATGAGCAGTGCAATGGAAGCATTTGCATTCCCTGATAAAATTATAAGGTAGATTAGGAGGACATATGAGGGAATGGAGGCAAAAATTAAAGTGGGTGGGTTCCTTTCTGATAATTTCTGTTTGAGCAGACAGCCAGGCAGTGGTAGCCTCTTTCCCCTTTGTTATTTGCTCTATATTTAGAACAGCTCGCAAAGAAAGTAAGAAACTTGGAAATTCAAGGATATAATTGGTATCATAGTCAAGAAAAACTTACACTATTTACAGATGATATTACTTTATTCCTGCTAAAACCAGGAAAGGACGTTACAGTGTTGTTGAGCATATTGAGGCAGTTTCAAATTTTTGGGGGATACAAAATTAATAAAGTTAAAACAAAGGCAATAGCTGTAAATTATATACCCACACATGAACTGGTTAGCAATATCCATATTTATGGGGACAGGATAAAATGAAGTACTTAGTAGTATGGGTTAAAAAGGATTCTGGTGTGGCAGCTAAGGGTATATGGGAAGAGACCAAACAAAAGATAACACAAAAACTGAGAAAATGGAAGCTCTTTTACATGGATAGCAAGATACAAGCAGTCAAATTGTTTTTAGTCCCTTTAGTTTTATACACAGGTCAGGCAGAGAAGTTGTGGACAGCAAGTAATAAAGAGCTGAAGGATTTTATCTGGGAGGGGAAAATGAAGAAATACTGCTGGGAACCACCACGATAAAATAAAGATCCAATTTATTTTTGTAAAAAACAAGCGCTTTCACGCATACAAATGCGCTTCATCAGGTTATAACATTCACATAAAAAACGCCCATTTATATACTAAAACAATCATCAGTTAACTAATACAATTTGTCAATTAACCAATTAATTAAAACACAATCAATGCAGTTGAAGCAACTAACAGTGTGTGTTACTTCACTCAATAGATGCATAAGCAAATATAATCAAACATCCCTCAACATTTCACTAAAAATACTTAAAAACACTCATAACATCATATCATATAAGTCAAATAATGACTTAATAAATTACCAAAATATTCATTTACTATGTCAAAAAAATCATGAAGCGTTATTCTGTGCATATGCGCTTGAGCCGAATGCATGAATTGTGTTCTATCACTTTAAGTAACCTGAATCACATCAGATTGTCATCGCAAAAGGAACCAACATGATTCACAGCCAGCCTATTTTTTAATCATTGTTATACTGGAACTATAATCAGCAAACAAACATGTATATAGATATTATTATATAAAATAACCATAGAATATCTTTTTAGACCATAAGTCAAATCAATTGCTGTGAAAAAATGTCATTTATATTTCATATATTTCTTGGTTTCTTATTCTCTTAATGCTTTTTATATATATATATACGGCCATCGGTAAACATATTGTAACCGACAGACCTTCATCTTAGTATCTAACGCCCAAAAACCATTCCGAACAAATCTATCATAAATTGTAGAAATATGTAGATATTCTAACATTATCTTCGTAATTTCTTGTGGCCGTATTCATTTAGAGCATTATATGCAACATTCTTAATATGTATATACATCATAGTTTAATGTCACCATTATGTATAAATAATGTAGAAACTTTTTTAACATGTAAGATTTTTTATGTACAATTTCACAGTCAGTAGCCGCACGATAAAGCAGGACTACAGCCCAAAAACTTTCAACACTAATCCCAGGTTCATAGATAATACTTCAAGAAGTAATAATAATATATTAGATTCCTATAACAGATAGTCCTAGCGATATGAGGCAAATGTTAAAATAATTCTACACTAGCACTCAATCGCAATTTAAGACCTCAAGATGTCAAAAGGTCAGAAATTAATCAATCATTATTCAACAATTTTTTAAACAGATATGGCAGTGCAGGTCATTGGTATGGAATGTAGACAGATATTTGTGAAAACTTCCCATAAGCTACATGTCATAATAGATAATAATAATAGAGTAAGGAGGGAGTTTATGAGCAGTGCAATGGAAGCATTTGCATTCCCTGATAAAATTATAAGGTAGATTAGGAGGACATATGAGGGAATGGAGGCAAAAATTAAAGTGGGTGGGTTCCTTTCTGATAATTTCTGTTTGAGCAGACAGCCAGGCAGTGGTAGCCTCTTTCCCCTTTGTTATTTGCTCTATATTTAGAACAGCTCGCAAAGAAAGTAAGAAACTTGGAAATTCAAGGATATAATTGGTATCATAGTCAAGAAAAACTTACACTATTTACAGATGATATTACTTTATTCCTGCTAAAACCAGGAAAGGACGTTACAGTGTTGTTGAGCATATTGAGGCAGTTTCAAATTTTTGGGGGATACAAAATTAATAAAGTTAAAACAAAGGCAATAGCTGTAAATTATATACCCACACATGAACTGGTTAGCAATATCCATATTTATGGGGACAGGATAAAATGAAGTACTTAGTAGTATGGGTTAAAAAGGATTCTGGTGTGGCAGCTAAGGGTATATGGGAAGAGACCAAACAAAAGATAACACAAAAACTGAGAAAATGGAAGCTCTTTTACATGGATAGCAAGATACAAGCAGTCAAATTGTTTTTAGTCCCTTTAGTTTTATACACAGGTCAGGCAGAGAAGTTGTGGACAGCAAGTAATAAAGAGCTGAAGGATTTTATCTGGGAGGGGAAAATGGCAAGAATCAAGTGGGATAAGTTGATTATTCCAATTGAACAAGGTGGTTTGGGATTATCTGATTTGAAGGGATATTCCAGAGCTATATAGTTAAGGCTCTTATACATAACACAGGCAGAAACTTATAATTCAAAGCGAAAAGTGGTGATGATGAAACATGGGGAAGGTCAAGAAATGAGGACAGACTGGGATTTTGGATGCAGACCCTTGAGGAGATTAACAATAACCATGCAGAATATTATATTTATAAAGTAGCAGAAAGTATTCTAAGAACTAAAAGAACACTGGAATGGAGGGAGGAGATTCTGCCGATAGCGATGACTGCAATTAGGGATACAGACAATAGGCAGGAGAGGTCTGGAATTTACTGGAGAAAACTGGTAAAAGAACCAAAGTACTGGGAGAAAATAGAGAGGGAAAGTTAGTAGAATGGGAAGAGGCCAAGAATTGATTTGGACTGCAGGATAGAGATTGCCTTCTCCATGAAGGATTGCTATCAGACTATAGGCAAAGGGAAAGAAATAGGGGGATTCTAAGTGAAAGTCCAGCACTGGTAGAGTTTTAGTAGACTATAGAATAGAAGCTGCTGTTAAAAAAAGAATAATCAGTAGAGTATGCAGAATATTATGTGATAAGTATAAGAATCAATCACAGGAGGTTACAAAGGAATGGGAAGAGAGACTGAATAAGCAATTTCTAAAGAAACAATGGGGGAGATGTATGTCCGTCTCCCAAATATGCAAAAAAGTCTAGAAGAGTTAGTATCTTTGCTTGGAAGTGCTTACATATGTATTTTTCTACCCCAAGTAGACTCCGAAGAATTTTTCTTCTGGTAGACAGGTAATGTTGGAGGCATTATTGGGAAGAAAGATGCAACTGGGAGCATATTTTGTGGAAGTATAATGAGTTGGCAAACTTTAAAAATTCTCTGCAGACTGTTCTGTCGGAGATACTGGGTGAGCAATTGGTGTAACTAAGGAAATGATTTTTGTGAGCTATGATACAGAATCAGAATTGCCTAGATATAATAAGGCCTTGCTGAGTCTAATTATGGTGGCTGCTAAAAAAAGTAATTATTAGAAAAATAGAAATCAAAGTCTAAACCAACTTTATTAGACGTGGAATTGGGATCTTTAGAAAATGGTACGGAGCAAATTATATAGGAAAAAATGGTAATTGTGGGAACAATACAAACAGAGGAGGAACAAGGTTTAAAAGAAGGCGGGATTTGAATGAACTATGTAATGTTTGACTGACAATGACTGTATAGATTATAAGTGATGTATAATATTTGCAACTACAATTATGTCAACATGGTTTGTGATGTATCATATCTACAACTAAAATTATTCCAGTATGGTTTGTTTTCATTTATATAAATGTATGATTGCCTATGTCATACTTGATAATTTAATAAAGATGCTTCTTGTTTAAAAAAAAAAGTGTAAACCTGTCCTTCAAAAAAATGCAAGACAAGTATTTATACAAAGATATGGATAAATTGCTGTGATGTAACACGTGACTAGTTTGTTTTCACTATCCAATGTAATCTTTGAATGAACTTGTTGTCAAGTGCAAGAAGATCATGGTTTAGTATGCTAAAAATGGCAGTACTTGTTCAAAGTATCAAAGAACCACACTAGACCTCAGCTGCCTTTGTATTCATAGTAGTGTACTTATCTTATACCTCTTTAGGGCTTTTATTGAAGACTTGGAGAGGAGTGGAACTGTGGGTAACCAGCCTTTCAAAAAAAAAAAAAAAAAAAGGAAAGAGAATTATATTATTTTAATTATTTCACTTCTGCTGAAATATTTGACCTGTGTGGTGATGCTACTTTGCACTTTTCTGATGTGAGCCATCTGATTGCATTTTTGAGTTTGTTCTGGGACCTTTAGTCATTCTGCACTTTTAATTCCACGGGAAGAATTACTTGTACAAGCTATCTGCTTGTATTTTAAACCTTGCTGGTCAAAGTCTTGTTGCTTAATTCACCCTTGTGGCAGAACTGCATAATAATTCCTATTATTTGTGTCTTAATCATTTATTATTGCATGTTTTCCAAAAACAGTGTTACTGGTACATTTCTGCATTGTCTGGTGTCTTAAACTGTAGTAAAAGTTCAATAGTGACAGAATTGTCTCTGCTCCAGTTTGTACTTCAGTACTTTTATATTTTGGTTATTATTTACCTGCTTGCATTCTGTGTCTGCCTCATCCCTCACTAACAGCAAGCCTCTGTAGCTAGCCTGATTGTTCCTTGAAACTTTCCCATCCCACCCTTTTGCGGTTGTTGTTTTATAATAAGGCTGTTTCTCTGGTCTCCACCCATTATGATTATCTGATTTCCAAAGTGCCTCCCTCCCCTCTTTCATGGCTATTGACTGTTATATAAGCTATTTATGTATTCAAACTTCCCTACTGTTTTTCATAGACCCATGATACTGAGTGCCAACCCAGCAAACCAGTATTGCTCCTGAATAAACCTCCTTTACTACATGCTGTCTCATGTTCGTTATCCTGTAGCTCAGCAAAGCTTGTAGTCCTAGCTTGCATTCCAGAAGTGTTTTACTTGTATCCAGTGCCATCCAGACAAAAAGTACATTTGATTACTAAATTGCACTTAATTCTTTTTTCAGTGATTGCTTTTGTTTCCTGCTTTTATGTATGCAATTCACTGAATTTTTTGTAAAAAAAAAAAAAAAAAAGGTTACTCTTCCTCTCACTGTTACTGTCTTGAAATTATATTTTCAGCTAGTTTTTAAGTGGTTTGTGTTAGCATTGTATGTGTGGGTCTCCTCTATGGTGTTTATATATCAGGAGGACTGGGTTTATTTATCTTGTGGCAGGAGATGTTTGTCTGGTCTATCTGTGTTGGGAAATACGCAAAAGGACTCATAGTGTAGTCAGTTTATTGGCCAGAGAGCTCATTATTTAGTTTTCTCTTTTTTTCTGTGCTGCTAAAAATTTTGCATGTTTGTGTGGGTTAGCAGTGCCCTGTGCAGCAGCAAACACCTTGAAAACAAATTTTCTATGTAGATAGATAAACTGTAAACTGTAAAACAGCAATATAGTGCAAATACCTTGTGCACCAACAAGCTTAGAGCAGTTAGCTGGGCCTTGAGTGGCAATACCCACAGATTTAGAAGAATTCAGTATTGTGTAAACATTAAAGTTTGTAGAATTTAGTACTGTTTAGCTTAATCTGCCTCGACAGAGCACCCTTATTAGTTTGCACAAAGCAAGCACCCTTAATAGCCTTCTAACCCCAATACACCACCCCTTGTAGCTCACAAATCGAAGGATTGGATATTATGGATATGCAATTTTCTAATTTCTCTGTTGCCTACTTGGTGGATATGTGTATCGAGATAATGTAGCGATTGTTGCATGTTTACTTGACAACCACTTAATCCTTAAAGAATTAGACACAGAATGTGAGAGGTGCAATTACACAATGGCACTGGAAACTAAACTCTCACTACAGGTCGACATCAGACTGTCAAAACCACAAACAACACCCACCTCACAAAGCACACAATGCACACAGACTAAAATATGCTCAGGCACTTAAAAACAATCTTCCTAACAGCAAATATCACCTAGACCACCTGCTGTCAAAGCTATGCTGCAGCAAGCCCAAAGGCACTCAGGAAAAAAAACCCAGCACCTAACAGCACATGTACTGCTACTCTCAGTGCAGCTCCAAACACTAAGTCCCTAAGGTAAGCAAACACACTTCCCATGATTCTCATCATAGGGGACTCCATTATAAGATATACTGATGCCCCCTAACCAGGCTGAACAAGGAAAAGATGCCTGTTATCTGGAGCCAGGATCCACCAGTTCACACATGCCCTCAAGTTGTTATGCCACAGGTACCAGTATGATTCCACCGTAGTCCATGTAGTTGTAAATGAAGTGAGATCAACCTCCCTAGAATTTAAGAAGAGACGCATTAAGTTTTTCAGGCTGGTATGAACCTGGCACTGAGCAGCAAATTACCATCACTGAGGATGATGCCACAATATGAGTAAAACATGACTGATCTCAACAACTGGCTGACTTTCTGGTGTCATTCTAAGGGGATCCAGTATTTGTCAGATTATGAGGACATGGTCAACAGACCACATTGCTTTTCCAAGGATGACCTGTACCTTTCCCCTCTAGGCTTTAGAATACTGCTAAGGCTTTGCTCCCCCCCATAGTACATTTTTAGGCAATGTCAAATTGACAAGTTTACCAACATAGCAAAATCAACTCAATGGAACCTTAAGGTGTTACTGCTTACTGCCAGGAGCCTAAATATAAAAGTACACTTCCTCTAAGCCCTCCTCTCACTCAAGAATATAAATATCTGTGCAGTTTCTGTGACATGGTTTATAGCAGCAGTGCAAGGTTTCAGTGCCTTCCACACTTGTAAACCAGTAGCCGCACAGACAAGGGCTAAAGGAGGAGGTGTCTCAATATACATCAGTAACAAGCATACCTCTAGGGAGGTCAGATAGGATGATGTGCCAGAGCTCCTTCATGAGCAGATGACCATAGAAAAAAAAACCTGTAAATCTCCTAGCCAGCTATAGGTCACCCTCCATGTCCTAAGGAGCTCACAATGCATACTTGAACCTTCTAGAGACACTTACCATCCAACCTAACAGCCTTTCACAGGAGACTTTAATTACCCCTGTATAGACTGGGAATCCTACATGAACTCAAATCTACAGGCACAGAGATTCCTGGACTTGGTAAAAACAAACACCCTTGACAAAACAGTGAATATGCCCACTAGAAGCTCCAAAATACTGGACCTCATGGTCACAAATATGGGAGAACGCTGCACTCCCCCATGTCTCGTCCTCCCTGGTAAGGTCCAACCATAGAGTTGCCTCCTTTGAAATCAAAATCAACTCCCTAATCCCATTAAAACCAGTAATAGGAACTATTACAAGGCATATTACTTGTTATTAAGTGATGGTTTATCAAAATTCAATGCGCCTCCGAACCACGAGAACACACTAGCCTATACTGAATTACTTTCAGAAACTCTGTACAACCATGTCAATGGTTGCATAGAGACTGCTGTACCTAACAGACGTAAACCCAGAAACAAACCACCCCATCAGGGAAGATAATTTTCATAAAGATAAAAACTATCCCATCAAAGTAGATAAGCAACTAAGAGGGCTAATTAGGTCAAGCAAAGCCAACTTTGAGGTTATCTTCCCAGGTGAAAGATAACCATAAGGTCTTTGACAGCTATGTGGTTAATTGTGCCACATTCACTGAGCCTAGCTATTTAGTGAATCCATTAGAGGACAACTTCATTTCCAAATTTACCCTGTCTCACCCAAAACCCCCCTCCCATAATACCCACAAACATAACCCCTCCAACTATAACTAGGAAGCATGTACTGGCTGTACTTACAAAAGCCAAGAACACTGCCTTAATGACAGGATTCCTCCTGAACAGTTTAAAATAAGATTTATCTGGACCCCTGGAGTCATTTAGCTGTTGTCTTAAAACACACATTGACCTTTGTGAATGTAGGACTATGACAGCCAACCCCCTTCACAATGGAAGACCTTCAACAGATCCTGGAAACTACAGACCCATTAGTCTGACTAGTCTTATTTGCAAAACCATGGAAGTAATTATCATAGAAATTATCAACAAAGGCAATAGAGACCTCCAGACACTGGATCCATCCCAGTTTGGCTTTGTCAAGGGAAGGTCATGCTTACTGAATCTGGTGGACTGCTTTGAAAAAGTCACTAAGGCACTGGATGAGGAGAAAAGTGTGCATACTGCCTATCTAGATCTGGCTAAGGTATTTGATACAATACCCCATTTAGGCATTATGAACAAACTTACAGAACTAGGTATAAACCCCTTTATAACATGCTGGGTAGCAAGTTGACCCACTGATAGGATCCAAGAGGTTAGAATTGGTGAGACCACCTCCACAAAGAGGTCGATCACCAGTGGAGTCCACCAGGGCTCTGTGTTAGGCCCACTCCTCTTTGGCGTCTACTTCTTGGATGTCAAAGCAAATGTCAAAGGCCTCTGGCTAACCATATTTGCAAATGTTTGCAAACTGGGAGCAGTCACTGAATCCCCCTAAGATGAGAACAATCTTCTGTAAGGTCTAATACAGACAACGCTTGGTTCCAAAGCCATGTCTTAAAACTCAGTACCAAGAAATGCATTATAGTATCTGTTGGGAAGTCCACCATCATAGGTAACTATGTTATCTATAAAACACCCTTAAAAGTTAATTCACTAATCAGGGAGCTGGGAACCCATGTAGATAGTAACCCAACCATTGACCAGCATGTGCCCAAAGAAACAAGGAAGATCTTCTTTGTTGCTCAGCTTATAAGCAAGGGCATGTTATCTAGGTCTGGAAAGGTCATCATACCCCTGTACTTGGCCCTCATATAGCATATCATAGAGTATAATACCCCCTTTGGTGTGCACCTGACTAGACATGTGCAGCAAATGGAATGTCCACAAAGGTTCCTTACAAAAAGAATACAGGGAGTAAACACAATGTCCTGTGCTAATTGCCTCAAAGCCCTGTCTCTTTACATGATATCATACAGACATTTGAGAGGTGATCTTTGTCTGACACACAAGGCATCCCTGGACCCTTTTTTGATGAATCTTTTGCACATCCACAAAGCAAACAGCATTAGAAGTACTAGATTAAAAAACCTACATTTTGCTTGCAACATAAATAGGACATGTTGGAGAGAGAGATGTTTCTCAGAAAATTCCCATTCTCTGGAACAAGTTCCCCATCCACGTGAAGCAGAGTTCCTCCATATACCTATTTAAATGCAACTTGGGCCAATGGAAGGGTAATCGGAAATTCACCACTGGTCTGGCTCTTATATCTCTAATGGACAGTGGCAGAGATTGCCATACCTTAGAGAAAAGGGAATCTTCTGAGAAATGGCATCTCAGACCTGGTATATACAAGTCTGATCTTTTGGTCATTCAGTCTTCATGTTTCGGGACTTGCTCTAGTGGGATCAGACATTTTAAATGGTTGTTGTTTAGAAGTCTTGCATGCTCTTCCCTCCATGACAAATAAACCTGCAAATATGCATATACAAATAACCATCAATGACTTTTATTCAGTATCACATCTGACACTAAACTCTTCTGTTCTGACACCTGATACAAACATTTTATTTCCTGGGCACACCCCTGTGATAATTTTCTGAAATTACTCTAAGCATAAGTTACCTGATAATGTTTCTATTGATGCAAAGTAAATGCTTTCTTCTGTTACTGAAGAGAAGAAAAATTGAAAATCTGTTATTTTACCATATAACATAGTGTTTATGTTTGGTTACATCTCAATTTTTTTATATGTGCAGAAAATGTTTGAGTGTATTTCATCTTATTTTTTATGTGCTTTAAATGTTAGAACCTGCTGTTCATGTATTACAAATACTCAATTATTATCCTTTTCTGTAAGACTCTTTGTGTAACTGTTTCATGTGCTAAATGCAGTATATTTTCCTTGGTGCTTTTCTACCTAGATCTCCACAGAAAATGGGCACAGTACTGCTGAATATTACAAGAAATCAAAACAAAATAAGTAATAACAGAGTATAAATAACATATTATGTTGCAATAGTCAAAAGGATACCATACCAAAACCTTCTAGGCAGTGTGCCTCCTATAACTAAATGCATTTTTCCTTCAGGCTTTAATACCAGAAATTTCCACTTATTTTATGAACTGTTACTAAAAAATATAAGGAAATTCAGGAAAATGCTGAATAAAGCATGATTGTTTTTGTTTGAAGATAGCGTCCTTAAGATGAGATGTTAAACTAAGGCTTCATCCCTGAGTTGGCTGTAGCTCAACTGGATGTAAAGGATCCCACGGCACTTATTTCAAAAGAGTAGGGATTCTCTCTTTTTATTCACAAGTTCACATTTTTATATTTACTTTAAAAGAAATATAATTTATATATATATATATATATATATATATATATTCACAACATTTATATAAAGCTGTACAAAAAACCTTCACCAACATATACAAATTTTTCTACAACTACACTGCTTGAATCTAACGTAAAATAGGTCTTAAGCCCTGATTGCTTATTATGTAAATATTGTACATAGCTTTCTATCCCTACTCTCTCTCCCTATCCTTCTCTCTTTTCCTACATATAAGCCCGGTACTAAGGATTATACTAACTAGGTTAGAGGTGTATCCACCTCTATACCACTAAACAGCAGCCTCCTTCTCCACTGCCCAGCCAATTCTCAATGATTTCACTAGAACCTTTCCCCAAACAACCTTCCCCTCTTTCTCTATCACTCAGCTTCACTTCTCTGCTCTCAGCAGAATCTTATATGCTCACATGCTAAACTTTTCACCTCTATTTTTTTATTCTACTAAACATGTGCAAGTCTCAGTCTTTTCAACTACCTACACAAGTCTTTATAATTTGATAGTCCTCGTTATCTTTTCCTGATTATCCTGCACGTCTGTCTCATCAACGCACTGTAAATAGCTTTCTAATCAATAATGCACAAATGCTATGAACTACATGCAAACGGCTCTCTATCTATGTATATATGTTATGAACGGTGCTCAAGCTTTTCTTACTAAAATACTTTTGCCACTTCTGTTTCATCCATGCACTGTAAATAGCTTTCTAATCAATAATGTACAAATGCTATGAACTACATGCAAACGGCTCTCTATCTATGTATATATGTTATGAACGGTGCTCAAGCTTTTCTTACTAAAATACTTTTGCCACTTCTGTTTCATCCATGCACTGTAAATAGCTTTCTAATCAATAATGTACTAATGCTATGAACTACATGCAAATGGCTCTCTATCTATGTATATATGTTATGAACTGTACTCAGGTTGTCTAACTATGTACGTATGTTATGAACGGTGCTCAAGCTTTTCTTACTAAAATACTTTTGCCACTTCTGTTTCATCCATGCACTGTAAATAGCTTTCTAATCAATAATGTACTAATGCTATGAACTACATGCAAACGGCTCTCTCTCTGTGTATATATGTTGTGAACTGTACTCAGGTTGTCTAACTATGTACGTATGTTATGAATGGTGCTCAAGCTTTTCTTACTAAAATACTTTTGCCACTTCTGTTTCATCCATGCACTGTAAATAGCTTTCTAATCAATAATGTACTAATGCTATGAACTACATGCAAATGGCTCTCTATCTATGTATATATGATGTGAACTGTGCTCAGGCTGACCAACTATGAACGGTGCTCAAGCTTTTCTTAGTAAAATACTTCTTCCTGATTATCCTGCCACTTCTGTCTCATCCTTGCACTGTAAATAGCTTTCTAATCTACAATGTATGGATGCTATGAACTACAAGCAAATCGCTCTCTATCTATGTATGCATGTTCTGAACTGTGCTCTAGTCATCTAACTTTGTACATATATTTTGAACCGGGCTCAAGTTATTCTTGTTAATCCTCTCCTTTGCTCCTTTTCAATTGTTAGATCTCAATATATAATTTTACATTTGCTTTCTAAAATGTATAACTCCATGCATAATTGTATAGTGTAAAATTCTATGCTAGTTTTAATTGTATGTAACACGGAGCTTTTCTCCCCGGGCCTCCACTGAAAACGGGCCCCTTGGGCCCAGGGGACCTCCCCGGTTATCAAACTGGAAATAAATAAATAATAAATTTAAACAAAATTACTACACTAGCCACCCTTACTTCCATAGTCATTTTTTAATATGATCAATATCATTAGAAAATAACCATTTTTTTATTAAAAAAAAACTTCATGTGATCCTGCCTTCCACAATTCCCACACAATCCCAAATATGTTCATATCTATTTTTCAGCATTGTCCTTTTTAACATCTCTATTGTAACCACAAAGTGTCTATCCATATTGAATGACCCAATGCCTTTTACATTATTCTTATCAGCCCATTTTCATATTTTCTGGACTCTTTCATATTCTAAAAAATTATCTGATGTCTGCAGCTCTTTACACTGACAACACAGTCTTTCCCCATGGCTTTATAACCCATTTTCCTTTTCATAGGAAGCGTATCAAAATTTAATTTCCATAGAAAATGTTGTACCTGCATATTTCCCTTCAGCAGACAGTTTCTGTCTTTTATAGACCTTCTTATATCTTTATCTAATCTACATCAAGGATCAATATAATATGTATTTTTATTCTCTCATACCACTGTCTTCATTTTCACGTACCCTTCCTATATTTCATTTCCAACTTAAAGTCTTACTTGCTCCTCACGCACCAGCTCATCTTCCATTTTCCCCATTCTTTTATTTATTTTTTCTCAAAAGCAAAACATACATCTCTAACAACATTCTCACTATGCCACTTTGATTATTCACTTGCAATCATTTTTAAAATCTAAAATAAATTTAAGAATACCATATGTACTATCGTGGTTATTAAACCTAAACTTACTTTCTCACTATTATTTTACAGAGTACCTGTCTTCAAATCCCATGTATAATAAAAGCAACTGCAACAATCCCTCTTTAGTACTCAGAAACAAAAACTCCAGGTATATAACCCAGTTTGTCTAATATTACCAAATGTATTAAACAAACCTTCTTCATAAAGGATAATTTAAACATTTTCCACCAAGTTTCAATGTCCCTAATATATCTAAGCACACTATTTCATTGTTCTTCTACAACACAATTATTTCCCCAAGTTTAACACCAACAATACAAATATCCTTCATAGAAAAACAACCCCTATCTTCATTATATCTCCAGTCCCTCAACTGTTAATTTTACTTAAACTCAAACCCACCCAGTAACATCCCTACATCTTCCAATATTCTTTTCAGCCACCCTTTATCCTTTGTCACTATAAGTAAATTATCAGCATAGGTTTATAGGTTTATAGATTAGTACTAAGCTAACTGCCCTTGCGAACCATTTTAAGCTTAGCCAATTATCCCTTGAGAGACTCAAACCCTGCATCTTCTCCTTGTAAGGTAAACACCTTAACCATTAGGCCACTCTCCCTACCAACCCTAATAAGTCACCATGATTGGAATTCCCACCCTCCTTTTAAAAATACTTTGCTTCATAAAGTCTCTTCTCAATCTGTCTTGAATTATAATATTCCTAACCATCATAAACTGTAGATTACTCATGGGACAACCCTGCTTAAGGCCACTTTTCATCTTCATTTTCTTACTCAGTCATCTAGTCAATAAAATATTAACTTTACTTTTCTCATATGCCATTATTAATGTCAAAAATTAACATCTATTCCATATACTCTTACTATCTTTCATAATTATATTCTATACCGTCAAAAGCCTTTTCCACATCAGCCACTGTCAGCTTTTCACCACTCTCTTCATTAAATATTTCAACTACTTCCCTCACTACCCATACTATTTCTTGACCATATCTTCTTTGATCTTATAAACACCATCTGTTACATAAATTTCCATCAGATTCCCAAGACTTTTCTATATTATTTTTATCAAAATGTTATAATCATTATTATTTAAGGTTAAAGGATGCCAGTGTCTTATACCATCTCTTTCTCCTCTTTTCCCAAACTAACTTCATTGTCTCCAAGTTATACCTACAACTGGTCCAACACGCAGGCTTTTGAAGGGGAAAAAGTGGTATGTATGATTAAAAATCAGCTGATCAGCCGTACTGGCTTTTTAAGTGTGTGTCAGGTCACAATGCAGTGGAGAGTGAGGAGTTTAGCTTCTCTCCATTGTAGTGCATTCTTGGAGTTGATGTATGTGATTAGTAGAGGGTGTGAGGATGCAAACAAAAAACTGGTGATCAAGCACTTTTGCTTGACCACTTGCCAATCAATCCTTTGATTTGTTGATGTATCCTAATATACTCCCTTCACATATCTCCTAATTTTTTGTACCTTTTTCTAGCCATCTAGTTAATGCTTTTAAACTATTACCTTTATGTCTTCTTTCATTGCTTTATACATCCTACTTCCAGCATTCTAATTTCTACATGTAATCCTACTAAATATTCTGTATCAATCTGGTCTACTTCCCAGCAATGCTACTCTGTCCTTCTTAAAAAATATATCTCCACAAATTTCTATAATCAAATCACTTTTCTCATCTGCTGTTCTACATCCACAAAAACCTTTTTATATCTTTCTAAAAATATTCTTCTTACAATGCATACAAATCTCTTATAAATTAAATGATCTTTCCACAGTTGTTCTACCTCTATCTTGAATAAATCACAACTTAATATAGTCTATGTCATCTTTTTTTAATCCTTTAACTTTTCGAATAATTCTAATATTTCCCAAACTCCATACAGCCAAATGATCTGAAAAGCTAGTTATAATCACCCCATTCTTAAGTTCCTACAATTCTTTAGAAAAACATACCTATTTCTATTCTTACAGTTCTTGCTAGAATATGTGCTTTTTATCCTGTCCAATACACAGTTGCCTCATTTTAATGAATCATAGATCTTCCTGATATTTTCCGTAACTTTCCTTTTCCTCCCTCTTATATCATAATTCTAGTCCCCTGTTATCACTTAATCATAAATAGCAACATATCGTAACTAGGTTTTACAACAATCATGCCTAATAACTTAACACCATCTATTCACCATAATACTGACACCCTCGAACACCTATCCACCCCAAAGTTTTATGTAATTCTTCCCTCCCCCAACATTTCAAATGTATTTCATAGTAAGAGTTTCTCTTTCATGTAACCCAGTTTTATACTCTATAACTTCTTAAGTAACATCTTCATCTCCCTCCATATTGCATTCTTCATTTTCCTCTTCCATTACCTCTCCTTTATCATCCACCATCTCTTCCATCCTTTTTATCTTATTCTCCTCCTCTCCTATAATCAAAGCAAAAGTGCTCCATTTTCTTGCATTTCCTACACTCTTCTGCATGGTATGGCACATTCTCTTGCATTGTTGACATCCTCTTTCATTACATTCACTAATTAAGTGAGAGGTCTCCTCACAAAAAATGCTTTTGGTTGCCCCAAAATACACTGAACCGACTGATATTGCCAACATTCTGGCAGAAAGGTTTAGTGCCAACTTCACCCCCCCATCACCCCCTAAAGGGCCCATAACCCATACCAGAAGAATGTAGAGCCCCGGCAATCACTGACACACAGGTTAAAATAGCCCTATCCAAAGCCAAAAACACAGCTTCAGTGGGACCGGATGGTGTCCCAGGCTGTGTCTTACACGAGCTCCAAAATGAACTAACCCCTCATCTAAACACAGTGTTAAAACTCAGCCTCTCTACAGGCTACGTACCCATAGAGTGGCTCACAGCAACAGTTATCCCACTCCACAAAGGTGGAGCCACAACAGACCCTGGGAACTATTGCCCTATAAGCCTGACTAGCTTGGTCTGCAAGGCTATGGAGTGCATCATCATAGAACTCATTAACAGAGACATTGGGAACCTCCAAACATTGGATCCTACCTAGTTTCATTTTGTTAAGGGCAGATAATGACTCCTAAACCTGGTGGACTACTTTGAGAAAGTTACCAAGGCTTTAGACGAGGGAAAGGAGGTCCACACAGCCTATCTAGACCTCACAAAGGCTTTCGACACCATTCCCCATTCTGGTATTATAGACAAGCTCAGCAGCCTGAACATAAACCCCAAGCCATTCCCCATTCTGGTATTATAGACAAGCTCAGCAGCCTGAACATAAACCCCAAGCCATTCCCCATTCTGGTATTATAGACAAGCTCAACAGCCTGAACATAAACCCCTACGTCATGAGATGGGTTGCCAATTGCCTCATGGATAGAACCCCACAGTGAGAGTTGCAGGCTGTAGGTCCGACTCTAAACCGGTTGCAAGTGGCGTCCCCCAGGGCTCAGTCCTGGGACCCCCACCTGTTCGGTATATATTTCTCAGAGGTACAGGCAAGCACAGGAGGACTATGGCTGATCAAGTTCACAGATGACTGCAAACTGGGGGCCATAATTGACTCTCTGGCTGATATAGACATCCTCCAGAAGGGTCTCACTGAGACGGATACCTGGTGTCAAAATCATGGCCTCAAGCTAAATGCCAAAAAGTGCATAGTCATCCCCTTTGGAAAAAACAAAGTACCAATGAACTACCACATATGTGGTAGTCCCCTAAATACAGAAAATGTAATAAGGGATCTGGGGACCCAAGTTGATAGTAATCTCTCCTTTGATAATCATATTGCCACGGTGGTTAGAAAATCCTTCTATGTGGCCCACCTAATCACAAAAGAGTTTGCATCTAGAACAAAAGAGGTTATTGTGCCCCTCTACTCATCACTCATCAGACCCATCATAGAGTACAACGCCCAATTTGGGATGTACCTTACAAGACACTTGCAACAGCTGGAAAGACCGCAGAAGTGCCACACCAAGAGGATTACTGGCCTCAAACAGATGCCCTATGCAACCCGACTGAAGAAACTCCAGCTGTACTCGGTTGAATACCACTTACTTAGAGGTAATCTCTGCCTGACATACAAGGCCATGTCCAACCCAGAATTGATGGACATGCTACACTTAAAAAAAAACAAATCCCCGAGAGCCACACGCTCTAGGGATCTAAACCTCACCACAACGATAAGTAGGACGTGCTGGAGGGATAGATTCCTGTCCCAGAGACTCCCCATGCTTTGGAACAGGATTCCAATCTACATCAGGCAGAGTCCCTTACTAACACTCTTCAAGAGAAACCTTGACGAGTGGATGGGAAACAGAAAATTTACCCCGGGGATCACTGCAGTTGCTCTGCTGGACAGAGGCACAGGGAACTAATCCAAGGGGGTGGCGAAAGCCAACACATTCTGGCTAGGCTTATAGATGCCCTCAGGCAGATAGCCTAGTACTTACCTATGAACTTAACACCCTTGCAACCAGAAATAAAGGGTCTACTTTATTTACGCGAAAGCTTAAAACAGCGAATGCATATGCATCGAATCATATGCATTGAACCGTGAAACCATCGAAACACAATAAAAACATAACTACACAACAAATATGACATGTAACAGCTGTAGGCAGGGGGGCAAGCCCCCCTGCACCCCCCACACCCCCGCTACTTAAATATACCAACTCCGAGATCGCACTACATTGAAGTAAACGGAAATCTCCACCTACGGAGATTTCCGTTTACAGTTTTCAATGGTTCGCACTTTCGATGCATATGCATTTGCTGTTTTAAGCTTTCGTGTAAATAAAGTGAACCGGAAATAAATATAGTACTAAGCAAATTCATTATTTTCTCATTTTCTGTTTTAAAAGTTGCATCCCATTGCCAACAGCCATTCCATACATTCCTTTCACCTTCTGATTTTCTAATATTTCTAACTTCTTTACACCGTCCTTTCAGAAAATCAACATAATTTTCATAAACCTCATCAGTCCTGAATTCTGTGTGTGTGTGTGTGTGTGTGTGTGTGTGTGTGTATATATATATATATATATATATATATATATATATCTATATATATATATATATATATACATATATATATATATATATATATATATATATTTTTTTTTTTATAAATTTTCATCCTTTGCTCTGAAAGTACATAGTCATTCCAAGAGTATTCATCCTTTTTTCATATATATACATATATATATATATATATATATATATATATACACACACACACACACACACACACACACACACACACACACATATATATATATATAAAAATATAACATTTTGGTAATGAGGCCTTAGTCTCAAATGTTATATTGGAAAAAAAAAATTGGGCATCTAAATGAAGGCCCTCACAGAAACAGATGCTTGGTGACAGAGCCATGGGCTCAAGCTCAATGTCAAGAAATGCATAGTTGGGAAAAAACATGTACCCGTGAATTACCACATAGGTGGCAGTACACTAAACACTGAAAGTGTGATAAGAAACTTAGGGAAACAAGTGGACAGTGGTCTCATCTTCAATAACCACATTGCCACAACAGTCAGAAAATCCTTCTATGTGGCACACCTCATCACTAAGGGCTTTTCATCCAGAAAAAAGGAGGTCATTGTCCCACTGTACTCATCCCTCATTAGACCCATTATAGAATACAACACCCCATTTCGTATGTACCTCTCAAGACATCTGCAACAACTGGAAAGGCTGCAGAAATGTCTCACTAAAAGAATCACAGGCCTAAAGCAGATGCCTTATGCTGACCATCTAAAAAAACTCCAGCTATACTCCGTCACATATCATCTACTCAGAGACAATCTCTGCTTAACATACAAGGCCATGTCAAACCCAGAACTGTTGGACATGCTACACTTAAAGAAATACCAATCCCTCAGAGCCACACGCTCCGGGGATCTAACTCTTGTCATCACAATGAACAAAACATGCTGGAGGGCTAGATTCCTGTACCAGAGACTCCCCAGACCCTGTAATAGACTGCCCATATATGTCAAGCAGAGCACCTCTTTGGCCCTCTTCAAAAGGTACCCTGACAATTGGATGGGAGATAGGAAATTCACCCCAGGGATCATGTCAGTCGCCCTGCTAGACAGGCGTCCAGGGAAGTAAATATTGCTGGAAGAAATAACCAGGGAATTGTTATGGAAAGGTTTGTACAGGCCCTAGGGCTGATAGCCTAGTACCAACCTATGAACCTATGAAATCACTCACACTTAAAGCCTTGAATCCCATAAGGATTACTATTTTATCCTATCCTATATAAAATACCTGTCAATAACAAGACCTTTTTGATGAAGTTCTCATCACTGGTTATGGCAGCCTTCTCACAGGATGCTCATCCACGTTTCACACCATTTTTCCTGCTTTAGCTACTTCAGCATATGTCACAGTGCAGCCTGCCAATTGCAAGGTACTCTTCACACAATACCCAGTTTACTCCACACTTTCCTCCTGTTTCTTCATGTCCTAAAACATTTTACCACCCCACAACAGGGCTGAATCCTCTGCTGGATTCTCCTTTTCCTGTATCTTAAGTAATGTCTCTGTGTCTGGTCTGCTTGACTGTAATTCCATAATTTTAACTTGCTTTACTGACTCAGTACTATGATCTAGTATGACATCTTCTTCTCTTAATAGAGATATCTCATCCATGATCTCTCCTCTCTCCTTCACTTCTCCTTTCTCTGCATTATTCATGCAAGACAAAATTTCCTTTCACTCACATATAATGATGCACTATCTGCCACCATATTGTCCCCTATCCCAGCAGCCTCCATCATGGAACTGAGGAAGCAATCCACCAAGTGGTATAACTTTTTTATAAACATCAAAAACAGTCAACATATGCAACCTAAAGTAAGTTCAACACATAAGCAAGAAAAACACAAAATCACTGATCATATAACAAATATATACAATTGCTTCCCCATCCTTTTTCCCATAACCATTTTCTTAACTTTCCTAAAATTCTATCAGCAGCCCATAAAGTGTTGCACAATAACTCCTGACATCTAGTCGTGCACAAATCACTTACAAGTAATTTATAAGTATCCCTAATCTGCTTATAAGTTACAGTATAACAGCCATACATAATTATATATTCATGTTTATAACCTGAAAACAGAAATATTATGTAACCTGGATATAACATGCCAAAATTCTGTAACCCTTAGACAAGGTATAAAAACATGTACCACAATTTCTTCCAAGAGGCATGAATGACATAACCTCTTCTTCTAAACCTTATATTGCATCTGACTTTTCCCTGAGAGTTCACCTAAAGACAACCTCCAGAAGAAATAATGTAATTCATAAACAACAGAAAAAATATGAAATTTCCCTTTTAAAATAATAGATAGCTCTGACCATTGTCTTTCATAGAAATATTTATCCATAACCATAATAGACCAAAGCTTCCTACTAGAAGGGATGTTATCAATATTAAACTGCGAAGTGAAAAATTTACCTGCATGTTGTCTCAAGCATAAGTGACATACCTTCATACATTTTTGCCTATATTCCATTCCAAAAATCTAAGTATGTCTTCCATAAAATGCATCCAAGATGATTATCCTTTTTATGTTTTATAAGCAGTATAAATGAGGAAAAACAGTGAAACTAAATACACAACAGGATGAATCATCCTCATCCTACCTTCATTTTGCTTATGATAAAAAAGATTTCTTCTTTCAGGATTAAGACAACCCTCCCCCCAAAATAACATTTGGAATACTTTTTATTTATCTTTAGGGTAAGGATATGCCATATCCACATAAAGTAACTTTCTATGTATCAAGCTATTTAGTACTTTTTTTAAACCCATGAAAAATTTAGCCCATGCCTTAAGTAAGGAGAAATGTTCACATTCAATGCCCTATAGATAATCGCTAGAAAAGAAATACTTTTACTGGCAATAATAAAATACAAAATAATATTTTGGTCATCAGAATAGGACAAGCAAAGGGTATATAAAAAAAAACTCCTGGTAGAAACGCACACATAACATCAGGGTACAAAGTCACAATGGAAGCAACAACAACCAATATCACAAGATCAAATAAAAGGTCATTAAATGGGCATTCCTGTTTAACTTCCCTACGAATGAAAAGGGAATGAGCAAACCATCCATTTACCAGGGGTCTCACGAAAAACAGGAATATATACCTTGAATGATATTTATAACTTTAAGAATAATGTCATTAACACTTCATTATATTCCATAAGGCTTCACGGGACACTGAACCAGAAGCTTTCTGACTATTGCATACCATCAAATCACCTTCCATGGTACTATTCCAAATATTGTCTACAATTTTGTTTGCATGGATAAAGGAGCATACCTTTAACTGACTTACCTTTAATACCAAAACACCAAAATGAAAACATTTACTTAACACAATACTCAACCTCCCCTGCAAAATCTTACAAACTATCTTAAATATCTTATAATCCATATTATTAAATGTCAGAGGTCTCCAATTATTTATATATCCTTTTGTAGATACAATAAACAAGCCCCTCACAAATACATTAACATTATGCAGTCACTCATTCAAATATTTGAAAAAGTTTGACCTCTAATTCAAAGACATCTCTTTATACACTAAATATGGGATGCCATACACCAGGAGAAGAAAACCTAGGAAGTTTACCTATAACTTGATTTCACTCTTCTATAGTAATCTTTTTCTCTAAAATATATATTAATTGCTTCAGATAGTTTTGGGACAACCTAAGATTTACTTTCCTTATATAAAGGAGCATGCCTATGTCTCAAGAAATTTTCAGCCACACCCACACTATAAAAATAACAGCTAATGCACTGATTTAATGCTGGTAAAACACGCAAAATAGTCAATAAAATGTAGAATAACCATCAACACATGGCAGTAAAAATACAAAAATAAGAAGTTTAGTACTGCATAAAAGACAAAGGTAAATACTTTCACACCACACTAGGGCATACTAGAGCACTTCTTCATACCATACCATAGCATAAAAAACGAGCCATTTAAATACAGATTCAAAAACTAGCAGGATAAACCACATATTTCAGAATCAGTTATCCATTTGCAACTCTTAATATCCACCTAATTTCCATACATTCAATAAAATTCTTAACATCCCCACCTCAACCATTAGTTTTACATAGATGTAGTGCCAAAAATTCAAAAGTATGACTCGTATTCATCATTTGTACATGTCTATAAAGTGCATTCTTAGGATCACATTTTCTAATGTCATATAAATGCTCTCTTATATAATCTTTAAGCATATTGGTAGTCATTCCCACATAAAAAATTTTGACATGCTTTACAGAAGGCAAGATATACAGGATTAATACTTTTATAGTCATCATAAAAGTTTAAATCATGTACATGTTTGTTGTAAGAACGGACAAAACAAGGACCACTTCTGATATATTTATAGAAATTACAGACTCTACACGTAAAAGTACCTTTTCTGCCTGATAACATTCTTTCATTATTCCAAACATTGTGACACAATCTTCTTTTTAAATTACGACTATTCCTAAAACAAAAACTTGGCATATCACCTAATAACACCTTATGCCTATTGTCAGTCATTAAAATGGACCAGTTCTTTTTTATAACATCACAGGAGCTGCTCTGTGATCTGTGATGGTCTGTGCTCCTCTCTCTCTAGAGTACTATCCTTGTGGATTGATTACTATACTACATTGGAGAGACTGACTTTATTTATTGCATGATAATAATTATCTCTGTGTGTTGTTGTTCATACATAACATCATCATTTTCATTGACATTATTCCATTCGACTTTTTTTGTTTTGTATGTTTTGTTGTTTGTTTGTCACCAACCAAAAAAGCACTAAGAAGATCAGATCTATTATGGTATTATTGTTGTGTGCAGAGTCTGCTCATCTTCTCTCTTCATCTTCTTTCTTGCTTCTTGAAGTGCCTTGCTTTGTGCAGGCCTTTAGGCCATTCAAATAAATGGCCTTTCTGTAGTCTTATCATTTTCTGACTTTTAATGCCTTTTCCATGCAATGCCTCCTAGATTAATTCAATTGATTGAAAAGAAAAGAAAGAAAGAAGTTATGCTTATGTCTTATGTATTAATCTTGCTCTGCTGATTCCATTTTGCACAACTGAGTTTTTTAGTTGTGGAACTGAAACTGAAAAGGTAAACTTTGAACTTGAGTCTATTTTTCTGAAAATGAAAGCTTTTAAGCTAAAAGATTACAATGGACACGCTTCCATATGGAAGGAAGCCTGCCTCACCCACCAGGTTATTCCTAGAGGTCTCAGGGTTAGATGTATGCCCAGTTATGGAAAAACACTACTCCTGAGCTTTTGGCCAAAATGGCAAAATTAATATATACAGACAGTTTTGAAGTTATATGACTGCTGGGTAGACTTCTCAAGCCTCAAAGAAGAGAAATGACCACCTTGAGAGGAGAAAACAAAAAGAACTTGAAAGTATGAATTTGTCTGATAATAACTTCATAAAATTGGCAATAAGCAGAGAGAGAAAAGAAAAAGAAAAACAATAAAAACTTTAGTGGGTCAATATTTCAACATTCAGCTCAGCTCACTCTCAGATGGATCTGTTAAGAAAGGTCTTAGCTTTATTCCTGCAACCAACCAAATCACATGATGAATTTGCACTGACCTTTAGAATGTCTGGAAGGAATCTTACTTTGAAGTATATTTTGTCCCATAATCAAGAAACCAAAAGCTCGTGGATTGTTCGTAAACCCCCCTCAACCACCCAGTTCATGAGAGAGGAGATGATGAGAAAGGGAAAGAAATGAGAACAAGAAAAAGGAAAAACTTTTTTCAACCTAAAGACTTAAAAAGGAAACTCAAAAACTACTTAAGCTTAAAGAAAGGAATTATATTGTATAATGCCTACAAGACAAAGGAGGAGCCATAGTGGTATGGAATGAATGCAAAATGTCCAATGGATGAAAGAATTATTAAGTGATAAAAGACCTATTATGATGATTAGTAAGATGAGCTAAATATTTATGAACGGAAGATCCGCAATTATGACATGCTATTGCAAAGATTGCAGAGAGAGATTAATGAGCATTCACTCGATCTTTTCATCACTGAGCACCCCAACATAGCAACTATCACAAAATAACAAAAATTCATAAAGATCTTAAACTAATAATAAGTATTGGTAGAGGATGTAGAGGATGGGAATCTATTTCTAAGAACTATTTAAGAACTAAAGTAAAAAGATGCTACCTAGGGCCTCCACTGTGATTAAAGATACAGCTGAGTTTCTACAACATCTGTATATAGCTCTAGAAACATTGATGATCTCTGAGAGTCTGCTATTGGTAACCCTAGACATGAATAGTTTATTCACTTCCATTCATCTAACTTAGGGTCAATTTGACTTACACTATGGACTATGATAACATAAAAAGTAAAGAGATTGTTAGAGATAACCCAAGTTTGAATCTCAAAAGGATCTTATGCTCAAATGATGGGATATGTAACAACTACCACATAATAATTCATCAGGAACAAAGAAATGTTTGCCGGTTAAACAGACATTTTTTTTTTTTTTTTTAGGATTATTGCTTAATTTAACCAGCAATATTTTTTACATAGCTACACCTGCTTCTCCTGCACAGCATTTTGAAAAAAAAAAATATGAAGCTAAAGGAAAGAATTATCAAACATCACTCTGATATATGTAACAGAAAGGAAACAAATTTTCACTTGAGATGAGGGACATAGCTTTGTTTTCATGGTCATTTCAAAGATACATTTTACTTCCAGAGAAGGAGACCTGACCAATCTGATTGAGAGAGTGGAAGCCAAATGGATAATGCGGCTGAGGGCAGATAACCCCCCCTAGGCTTAATGGCTGTGTTCCCTTAAAACTTTTTCTTAAAAATAGACGAGCAATGAGCAATGAGCTATGCTCACTTATGACCTGTTTTCATTGCTAGAAATCTTATGTATACTGACTTAGGCTCTGATGTCCCAAAGAAATTGTTGAAATGAAATAAAAAGAAGCGCCCTAAATGACCAACTTTATTTTCATTTTTATTTTTCACCTTTTTTCTCTCAAATCTTGGCTTTTATGCAGAGCTTGTTCTTTTAACTAGAACCTACTGAAAAGACTTTACTAATATTCCTTCTGAAAATATGTCTGAGTCTGTCTTAGAAACGTCAAACTGTCACGTTGTTTTAAACAAAGAGTTTTAAATAAAGAGTTTTAACTTCAAGCTATGGAGGTATGTATCAATGGACTAACTTGATTGGTTAACATTCATCATTCACTGTAGGTTATTTCATTGGATGATACCAACGTTTAAACACTGAACCCAGCTTACCTACTTGGATCTGAAGAAGGCTTGAAAAAGCTAAAAGTGCTTGTCCATTGTTTACATCAGAAGGGTTCTTCACTTTTATGTTTGTTTTTTCTGTTTTTATGACATCCACATGTTTTAAAGCTGTGGAATTACAACGCCACTTGACTTTTACAACAGCAAAGCTCTATATTTCATATATTCTGGATTCAATATGGTAAAAGCCTGTTATTGATGCTATTGTTTTGAAGCTGTCTTTTTGCCATTTTGGTTGTTTAGCAAGTTTTGAATACTCAGATGAAATACTAATACTTGTGGTGCAACGCTCTTCCAGTATTTACATTGTTTTTTGTTCTGCTGAGCATTCTTTAGCGGAATTGACTTCTTTTTCTGAATTTAATAAATGGCTCATTGTCCTTTTTGTTTTACTGGTATTGTTTGTGTGTTTTATTGAATCTTATCAGTACTGAACTTCGAATATTTGGATAGAAACAAGAAGATATAGTCAACACCCAAGTCATTTGGAATTACAGTAAAACAGAGAGTTGACATATAAAGTAACTAAAATAAAATTCATGTCATGATGCACTTCAGACCAAGAAAACAACCTAGAAAGAAAATGTTTAGTGTCTTTCAATACAGCCTCAAAATTGTCCAAAATAGGACGAAGAGCCTTCTCCACATAAATGGATAGTGGTTCTGTGGCCCAACCTCAGCCAGACACAATTGGCCTTATAGGTGGACAAGAGAGCAATTTGTGAACCTTAGGAAGGCCATATAAAATGGGAGGCACATGATACTTAACACAAAAATACTCAGTTCCTGATCAATAGTGCCTTCCTTCAGTAAATCATGTAGATGGTGATAAATCTTGCCAATTAATTTGTTAAGTTCATGCTTAGCAATCATTTTATAAGTACACAAATCAGAAGGCATACTCATCACTAGAAAATAATCAGATGTATTCATTACTGCAATTGCCCCTCCTGTATCTGCAGGGCATATTTGTAGCATATGCATAGAAGCCAGTTCCTGCAAAGCATGATTCTGTTCATGAGTCAAATTCTAAAACTGCTTATTAATTTTGTGCTCACAATAACGTCTCCTCTTGTTGATAAAAATATGCCTGACCTGTATATAAAACGGAAGGGACTAAAAACATTTTCACTGCTTGTATCTTGCTATCCATATCCATAAAGAAGAGCTTCCATTTTCTCAGTTTTTGTGTTATCTTTTGTTTAATCTCTTTTCACATACCCCTAGCTGCCATAATACTCCAGTCTGCAGCTTCCTGATCTGAGGAATAGCTTCTTCAAGCATCGTCTTCAACTTATTATCAGATAATCCTCTGTCAGTCAATGTTACAATACAATCATCATTGTTTTTAACCTCAGATAAGACATGCACTGCTAACATAATTTCCTGTTACATACAAGGACCACTCTATGGCTTGCCACAGTAAACAGTAAATGCAGCAAGAATAAGGGAAGTCCTCTACTGCTCTGGTCCAGTTTCCCCTAGTCAGTATGAATACTGCCTCGCTTTTCCCTAAAAAAGGCCATTAGCATAGTGGGACTAACTTAGTCAAAAATTTATAAATAATCTTTAGACAGTGGTACCATCAAAAATATTATTTGTGATAAGCATTTAATACAAGCACTCACTGAAGCTTAGTAGAAAAGCTAAATAAACCAGGAAAAACCCTTTGCCACCCACTGGATTGCTGAATGGCTCATAGATAGGATGCAGGAAATCAAAACAGGGAAAGCTACCTCCACAAAGAGACCAGTCATCAGTGGATTCCCCCTGAGTTCTGTGCTGGGACCTCTCCGGTTTGGCATCTACATCTTTGAAGTAAAAGCCAGTACAAAAGGGCTCTGACTGACTAGGTTTGTAGATGACTGCAAGCAAGGAGCGGTCAATGAATTCCCAGATGACTTAGCTTTCCTGAAGGAAGGTTAGTACCACATAAATAAGTGGTACCAAAATCTTGGACTGAAAGTAAATGCCAAAAAATGAATTATAGCATCCTTTGGGAAGTCATCTACCCTAGAGAATTACCACATTGATAATATACCCCTAAGAGATGACCCAGTTGTTTAGGATTTGGGAATGTATGTGTACAGTGACCTAGCTTTTGACCAACGTGTATCCAATGTCATATGAAAGTGATTTTGTCTAGATCCTGTGATGTAATTGTCCCCCTTTACTTAGCCCTCATAGGCCAGTCGTTGAGTATAATGCTTCCTTTGGCATGCATCTGTCCAGACACATGTAACAACTGGGATGTCCCACATATACCTAACTAAATGGATACACAGCTTAAAATATATGTCCTACATGTACTGACTCAAAGCCCTGTCATTATAATCAGTATTCTACAGACTGCTAAGAGGTGACCTGTGTCTGGCATACAAAGCATTCACTGAAACAATACTGATGGATTTACTGCACATCAGCAAGTCAAATGGCATCAGAAATACTTCACCTAGGTATTTAAACCTCTTCTACAACATCAACAGAATGTCTTGGTGGGACAGATATATCTCGCAGAGGATAGTGGTGTTCTGGAACAGACTCCTCATGTGCATAAAACAAAGCTTATCCCTGTCCATTGGATCTATGGATGAGGAAACAAAACATTTACCCCATGACTGACTCCTGTACTACTAACGGAATTAGGCAGCTCCTAAATGCTTTATCCTCTCCATGGGTCCCCTCAAATTATCTATGATATGATCACATTTATTCTCACTAGGAGTAATATATAATTACCTACCATGGGATGGGTAGGACTAACTAGCACCAAATGGGATAGGTTAATTTGAGCACAAAAGGGAAATTAGCTAGGCTTAAAGTGGCCCACAAGGGTGGCTAACCTAATACTTACATATGAACCTATGATAAATGGTAAATATTAAATGACAGTAATGAGTTATTTATAGTTATAGAGAAAACATTGGTTTATTTGTAAAAAATCTAATAATTTAAAGGACATTTTATATACAGAGAACACATTTTGGTTGTTCCAACATCCCCCCACTAATAAACCTAAAGTAAATTATAAATGTGGTCCTATAAAATGTGTCAGTTTATCTCAGAAGGACCATATGTATGTTTGCAAGATATAAATAGAACTGGTTTATGGACAGCACTGTGGTGCAGCAGATAGCACTGTCACCTCACAGCAAGAGGTTCTGTGGTTTAGTTCTCAGCTGGGGTGCCTTCTGTGCGGAGTCTGCATCTCCTCCCTGTGTTCGCGTGGGTTTCCTCCAGGTGCTCTGTTTTCTTCCCACATTCCAAAAACATGCACTAGGTGGATTGGACATACTAAATTGGCCCCAGGTGTGAGTTTACATATGAGTGTGTGGTATGGAAGAACAGCCACTGCACAGCTAGCTACCCAGTTGTGTGAACCTTGGATCTAAATGACTGTCACTGTTAAAGGGATGCTCTGACCTCATGTGTAAAAATGGGAAAAGGGGTTGCAAATACAGGGATGGATTCCTATTAACAGACATTTTATGTGTAATTCTGTAGTAACTATTTAAATTTATATGGGTTCTAAATGTGTTTCATTCTATGTTGTTATGACCCCAAGATAATTTGGTAAGAGAATTCAAGAGCATATTTCTGCTGTTCAGAACAAGATTATTAATAATGCCTTATACAGACACTTACAAGTAAGCCCATATTTTAATACATTTTATTTCAATGTATTAGAACAAGTAACAACATATTTAAGAGTGTGGAGACTAGAGAGAACCTACAGAAGCTGCAATTAAGGGCAGATAAGTTTTGAGACTATTGATATTAAATGTTTTCTAGCAAGCAGAAGACTAATTAAGTTAGGTTAGGACATGGTTTTCAGTTTACTAATTACAATGATTGTTTTTTAAACTTTAAAGATACATTAATTTTTGACATGTATAATAATTCTGTGATCTAATGATTAATCAAGTGTCAGACTCTAATGTATAAAATGACTGCTTGGAATGATGTTTTTCATTCTGAAGTCGTCTTGAGTGATTTGAGGATTAAATGAAATAAATGTGACCGCTATGGTGGCATAAAGGGATAAAGCCCTGATTATGGCCCAGTCAACCTGTGTTCAATTAGTAGATCTGGTGACTGATGGATCGGCAGGGAGATATGGGTGTGCCCATCCCAAGGGGTGGGGGTTCATTGATCATAATCCCTTAGGAGAGGTGTGGTCCAAAGATGGGGGGGTGCCCTCAGATGTAATTAATGAGTATGAGATGTGGGGAAAGGACTGGGTAGGGCATGAAACCAAAGGCAATTGAGCCACCAGGATGCCCTTATGACCCACAACTGGTCCCAGCAATCTGGGGGAAGGAGTAGGAGACAAGCTGGGAGACCCAGTGTGGATGCGGGCAATGGGGAACCAGGCCAGTTAGGTTTTTTACATTCAGTCAGGAATATTGAGTGTGTTTTTTAGTCAGATTTTTTTGGATTTCTTTAGATGGCTGTGATGAAAAAAATGTAATTCATGAGGTGTCAGAACATTATGGAGACCCCAGGATGTGGAGATTTAAGAAATTATACTGAAGTGAGAGAAAGAAATTGGATTCTGTCTTTTAATGCTACATTGCCACCAGGACTAAATGGAATTTTTTGTGAAACCAGTACTGAGGCAGAGACATGTATGTCACTGAAGCCTTATCAGTCTCTTTAACAGTGTTGTCTTTTTTAAGTATTGTTTTTTAAGAATGTAATTTTTTTTAGTTTAATTGGTCATGTGATTTGAAAAGCTTATATAAACAAAGATGTATAGGTCATGTGATTTGAAAAGCTTATATAAACAAAGATGTATGCTTTTGAATTCACTTGAAAAAGCTGTCTGTGAAAATGCTTTTGTAATATTTTGCTTATAATATATACTCTCTCTCGCTGCATGGTGTGTGTTCAACTCATTTTTTTAATATTTTAAGTTTGCTTTTGGTTAACCTACTTTATTGGACTTGCCATTTTTGTCTCTCTTTCTGTGTGTGTGTGTGTGTGTGTGTGTGTGTGTGTGTGTGTGTAGATATATATATATATATATATATATATATATATATGAAGAAAATATTATTGAGAGTATATGGAATGACTAGACTTTATGTAATAACTTCACATTTTGTCCTGACAATTTAAATTCTAATTCCAACAGAATTAACACTGTGTTAAGATGCACACAAATTTCCATTTTATTTTCTCCCCAGAAGGTGTTGAATATGAATCAATCTCAAGATTTGTTTATGGATAATTTGCAAACTATCTCTGATTCAAGTGATATGACTTTAGTGCCTACCTTGGAACATTTGTTTCTTATCCCTTATGTTAGTTCTGTTGGGGTATTGAATGGGCATGTCTCTGCCTGTCACCATTCTGAATCATCTCTGATTTCTACCTTGACAAACCATCAAAAGTACTATTTAAATAAGTTTTTGAAAAAAAATGCTTAACTCCTTTTATAGTGTGCTGTGTGCTGATTCTGTGAACATCCACTTTAATACTTATACAAATAGCAACATTAGAATTAATTTAGTTCATTTTGAGAAAAAATCTCAAGAAACAGCAGTCACTGGTGTACGACAATCTATATCTTAAGGAATATATTAGTTTAAATATGGTTCCTAAAGGAATGCATACATTTCCAAATGTTATTATAAAGGAAGCTTTGATTTCTGATAATCAGAAAGAGTTTTTTGTTTAAACACCTTTATTGAATTGTCACTTGTGACACAGACACATTTGCATTTGTACTAATCAAACTGTATTAAAAATTAACATTAAAAAACATTACACTTCACACATAGTGTTATACATCATATAATCTAATCAACACTACATAGATTATTCAATTCCTTCCCCTTTTTTAAATAAGAGACATGTTTATTAAACCATCACTTATGACTTAAGCAATCATACATTTATATAAATGAAAACAAACCACACCAACATAATCCTAGTTGCAAGTTGTTTACATCACAGACCATACTGACACACTCCCAGTTGCAAACATTATACATCACTTATAATCTACCCAGTAATTTCCAGTTAAACTTTACATAGCTCATTCAAGTCCTACCTTCTTTTAAACCTCATTCCTCCCCTGTATGTATTGTTTCCACAATTCCCAGCTTTTTCCTATGGAGTTTGCTACATCACTTTTCTAAAGCTCTCAATTCCAGTTGTGTTATCTCTGTTACTATATTCACTACTTCTAATATAGTTGGTTTGGATTTTGATTTCCATTTCCTGGTAATTGATTTTTTGGCAGCCACCATAATTATACACAGCAAGACATTACTATGTCTAGGCAATTTTGATTCTGTATCATAGCTCAGAAAAATCATCTACTTCATCACACCTATCCACTCACCCTGCATCTCACACAGTGCATTCTGCAGGGAATCCTTAAAGTCCACCAACCCACTGCATTCCCAGAAAATATGTTCCTAAGTACCTCTTTCTTTCCCATCACACCTCCAACATTTGCTGTCTACCTGAGGAAAAATTCTCTGGAGTCTACTTGGGGTATAAACATATCTATGAAAACATTTCCAAGCAAAAAGCCTAAATCTTCTAGATTTCTGTTGCATATTTGGGAGACATACATATATCATCCCATTGTTTGTTTGCAAATTGCTTATCGAATTTCTCTTAAACTGAGAGAGTTTTTAACTCAGTTGCTAAAGCTGCTTATAACACATAATGAAAGACTAATATATTAGTTAAATAATGAAATACGCAATCTGGAAAATTATTTTTGCTTCTTTTGATTTTATGCATTTTTTTCTGCTGAATATTAAGCAGTGTTTATTTTTGCTGATTATATGGCAAAAACGGTTAACAATAAAAATAAGAAATTGATTAGTAATGAGACTGCTCACTCTTATGGGCAGGCCTATTCTGTCCTCTCCTGATTGCATGGTTCTATGGCCATGTCACAGCAGAGGATTTAACTGCACAAGCTACTTTTTAGTCAATCAATTCTAGATGCAATATGGAGCAAGCAAAGGAGACTCAACAGGTTGGACAATGGCAGCAAAAGATCTTCATCCAAACTCTACCTACTTAACAAAGAGAGAGAAAAGATGAGGGAGAGTGAGGTGATGAGGACAGACATCCACAAAACACAACTAACAACTATATGTAATGGAAGTAATGTTTTTAATTTTACCACGGAGTAGCTTACACTAGATCAGCTAAATGTTTTACACAGGGTTTTTCTTTGTCCCCAGCAGGAGAGCAGATTTGGCTAAAACATCTGTGTATTTAAGATCGTTCATAAGAAAGCTGAATTTAGAATACATTATGAAGAATGTGAACTTGGTAGAATAAAGTTCAGAAAGCCTTCCACATTCAATCCTCCACTGATGTTTACATTGAATGTTTTTCAAGCAGTCTGTGAAAAAGACATTTATGCACTTGTTAATAAAACAAAAGGTCATTATTATAATGGCAAATTATGTGAGAGACAACAAGCCCTACAAGAGTTATGGGAGTAATATATTACATCAATTATATTAATGCTACTGAGAATATATCATCTAATACTAATGGATATGTCCAGATTTATTTTTATGATATTCATCTTAAATATGTTTATACTGAGAATTGTTTATCTGACTTGGTCATTATTATAATGGCAAATTATGTGAGAGACAACAAGCCCTACAAGAGTTATGGGAGTAATATATTACATCAATTATATTAATGCTACTGAGAATATATCATCTAATACTAATGGATATGTCCAGATTTATTTTTGTGATATTCATCTTAAATATGTTTATACTGAGAATTGTTTATCTGACTTATTAATGCAAGGTTATATCCAACCACAAGTTTATGAGTTTATGAAAATAGATCTTCCAAAGTTTGGCATTCTATTTGGAAATCCCGAAGTTCATAAACATGTTTTTCCACCACTTTTCCAGCTCGATATTCTTAGCCATATGTAGTGCCATGAAGGAAAATCCCTTTTTCTTGATAGTTTTCTCAGTCAAACAGTGCAGTTTGCCCACATATTTTTTTCAGTAAGATAACAATATAGTAAATACAAAATATAGAACCATGTATGTTAACACTGGATGTCTCTTCATTATACAGTTGTATACCTATGGATGAAAGCATATATTTTGTTTGGTTGTATCATACTACTCACACAGAGATACCTACATATTTTATTAACACCTTGGATCAGATTCCAAAAGAGTTGCTCTCAGTGTAAGTTTGCCCTGATTCTGAAAGACCTGATCTCAGTATAAGTGACTTACTTTGGTGTAAGGCCTATCTATAAACAGGCTTACCATGGGGACCAGATTTCAAAACACATGCTCCCAGCCTGCTCCCAGTATAAATGGTCACTTGTACTGAAAGCAAGTTTTTTGGAATCAGGGCCCTTGTGTTTGTTTTTGAAACTAGTCCTTGATAATACATTTTTTTATCTTCAAAGTATTATAAACAAACTAAAGGTGTTATAATGGACTCACTGGTTGCTTCTTCATTTGCATATCTAGAAATGTGGTGGTGGGAAGAGCATTTACTGTTTATTTTCCCATTATTTCAACATGCTCTGTTCTATAAGCACTTTATGGATGATCTCTTTTTTTAGATGAAAAGGTTCTTTAGCTGAATTTTATCTGCTTTAAATGTTTTCATTGTTTCTGTTTTAATAGAAGTTAATTATTTGGACATTGCTATTACAATGAATACTGTCAAAACATTTTGAAAGTAGGCTATTTAGAAAGAAAACCTTTACAAATAATTATTTGCATTTTAACAGTAATCATCCCTTTTGTGAACAAAAACATCCCTAGCAATAAGGGCCTCTAGGTTAATCAAAGATGATGGAGATTTCTGAAAATAACTGAATTATATTGTTATATTACATTATTTCATGATAGGGGTTATCATTGAAATCATCTGCCCAGACAGCTTTGGTTCAAGGAAACAGATCTGAAAATGTTCTACCTCTTTTGAGAACTGATATTAAAGAAAAAGATGAAGAAAATTCAGAAAAATGTCCAGTAAAGCATTTTTGTTGGTAATGAAGTAAAAGTGAGACACTGGCACTTTCCCACCTACTTTTTAAAAAGAGTAATTTAAGGAATGGGTATTTGAAATGATTTGAGAGTTATTAGGGAAGAAAGAAATGTATTCAGAAGTTATACTTAGTGACTGGGATATAATGACAGTGGAGTTTAAAAATATGGTATAAAGAAACGAAAAGGAAATGTGGCTAAGAAGTAACAGAAATAATTTAGATGGACTGACAAAGGCTAAAGTATTGCAGAATAAGGGGAATCTCACAGAACAAGAAGAGGTGCAACTGCAGAGTGCTAAGAAGAAAAGATAATATGCATACATTTAGAAAAATTTCTGTTAAGTAACTGTTTTTTGATAATAATTCCACAGCAGAAAAACCCTTAGCACAATAGCCGGGGTGGTGCAATGGTTAGCGTTGTCGCCTCACAGCAAGAGGTTCTTCTGTTCGATTCTTGGCTGGAGCGCCTTCTGTGTGGAGTCTGCATGTTCTCCCTGCGGTCATGTGATGTTAAAGACATGCAGGTAGGTGCGAGCGTGAATGGGCGTGCCTTCGTTGAAGGTTGGGTGTCGGGCTGGCAACTCGGCACCATAAAAATCCACTGCCAATCATGAGCGGACCGGAGTTCCACTGTGGCGACCCCTAACTGGGAAAAGCCAAAAGTCTTTTTACTTATTGGAACAGAAAATAGAAAGGGTTGTTGCCAAACTTAGTGAGTTTATAACAAGAAAATACCCAGAGATCCTGCACAGGTAATAGAAAGATTTTGAAAATTTTATGAAAATATGTATAAAGCAAAGAAATGTTGAAATCAAGAAAGAGCACAAATTGAAGTATTTGTGGAAGACTTAAGTATGCTAGAGGCAGTTGAGGCACAACAAATAGTTAGATAAAAAGGTGACATATAATCAGTTTATAGGAAAGCCTCCAGGAACAGATGGTATTCCTGTGCATGTTTGGAAGCTAAGAGGGAAGAAAGTGATAAATATCTAGCAAGTTTTGTTTAACTGTATTTTAAAAGGAGGAGGAGCACCAACATCCTGACAAAAAGCTATGGTGCCTGTAATACCTAAAGATAGTAAAGACCCATCGGACCCAGCTTCATAAAGAGCCATTTCAATTTTAAATCATGCTTTTAAAGTGTTTAGATCTGTAAGAGCTAAAAGAATGTCAAAGGTGTTGCCAAAATTGATGGATATGGATCAATGTGGTTTTCTGGAGGGGAGGCAAACATTTCATAACAGTAACAGAACAATCAATGATGATCCAGAGGGAAGCAGAATGTAAGAAAATACCACTGTTGTTGGTAGGACTTGGAGCACAGAAAGCATTTGACAGAGTAAACTGGGATTTTATAAGTAGGGTAATGGAAGGATTTGCATTTTCTAATACAATAATAAGGCTTATTAGAAGGATATATGAGGGATCAGAGACAAAAAATAAAGTAGGATGGTTCTTCTCTGATAAACTGTCTGAACATATGAAGTAGGCAGGGCTATCATCTTTTCCTTTTGTTATATGCTTGGCAAAGAAAATAAGGGACTCACAAATTCAAAGATATAATTGGTATGGTAATCAAGACATATTGGTTTTGTTTGCAGACATTATTATTTTGCACCTGATAAAACCAGAAAAGGACACCTCAGTGTTGTGGAACATTTTAAGACAGTTTTAAGTCTTTTCAGGAAATGAAAATTTATGAAGCTAAAATAAATGCTATAGCTGTAAATTATGTACCCACATGTGACTTGGTTCAGCAGGTCCCATATTTAGGGGGACACAATAAAAGGAAATATTTAGGAATATGAATTAAAAAGGCTTATGGCAGCTAAGGAAATGTGATAAGACGCTAAATAGAAGATAATACATAAACTAAGAAACTGGAAGCTTTTTTATTGATAGCAAGATAAAAGCAGTGAAAATGTTTTTAGTCCCTTTAGTTTTATATATAGGTCAGGCATATTTGTATCAACTAGAGGAGAAGTACTGGACAATAATTAATTAAGAGTTTAAGTCATTTATCTAGAAGGGGAAGAGGGCAAGGGTCAAGTGGGATAAGATGATCCTTCCAGTAGAACAAAGTGGTTTGAGATTACCTGATTTTAAGGAATATTTCAGAGCCAGTGGTGTACCTAGCATATTTGACATGTGGAGCTGAACATTTTTTAACACCCCCTCCTCTGTAACAATTGTTTTCAGTAATAATCATGAAATGAAACAAAATAATGGCCAGAAAAAATACAGTGAAATTTTCCATTTATTGAACTTTATATATATAATCACACCAATAAAATAAATGAAAATATTATAGCAAATACAAGCAAAAAATTACATTTTATTATTGAAAAAAGGAAAAACTTACTCTTAGAAATTGTATTTTAGCAGTATAAAGCATTACAATTTCTGTTTTCGAGCTTTAACTTCTGAAAAGTTATTAATGACTTTGTCAAAGTGAATCTTCTTTGCATATTCATGCTCAACAGACAGTATAGTGAAATTTGTCAATTTATCTTTGCCCAGAGTTCATAGGTAGGTACTAGGCTATCAGCCCAAGGGTCTACGTAAGCCTAGCCAACAAGATTCCCTGGCTTACGCCACCAAAGAAAGTTATTTTCCTGTGCCACTGTCAAGCAGACACACAGAAGTGATCCCCGGGGTGTATTTCCTATTTCCCACCCACTCATCAAGATTTTTTTTGAAGAGTGCTAATGAAGAACTTTGCTTGACATAGATGGGTAGCCTGTTCCAGAGTATGGGAAGTCTCTGGGACAGGAATCTATCCCTCCAGCATGTCCTGTTTATTGTGGTGACAAGGTTTAGGTCCCTAGAGCATGTAGCTCGAGGGATTGGGATTTCTTTAGGTGTAGCATGTCCAACAGCTCTGGGTTTAACATATGTTGGGCAGAGATCACCTTGGAGTAGGTGATATGCTATGGAGTAAAGCTGGAGTTTTTGAGGCAGTCAGTGTAGGGCATTTGTTTGAGGCCAGTAATCCTCTTTGTGAGGTACTTCTGTGGCCTTTCCAGCTGTTGCAGATGTACTGTGAGGTACATTCCAAAAGGGGCATTGTACTCTATAATGGGTCTAATGAGTGTCGAACAGAGGGGAACAATGACCTCTTTTTTCCTGGATGAGAACCTTTTGGATCAAAGAATTCCTTTAATTAATTTTAATTTCAAAACAGACTTTTAGAGTATTAAGAAACATGTTCTGAAATACTTAGCCCTGGCCTTTGACCATGCAACTCAACTGTCCAGATTTTCACCTCATAAAATTTGTGGTTTTCTGGTAAATCACCGAGGACTGATCCCATTAAATAATGACATGATTTGTCTTTCAGACTTCATTTCCTTCGGAAAATGCATATTAATACAAACCCTGTTATTCTAGCCACTTTCTATGTTTAAACTTTATAAGAGCAATATTTAAAACATGTACCTATTTTGGGGCATATAACCCTATTATTTTAGTTTTTGTCTAGAATTCTTATGCCAGGAAGTTGAGAGGTATGCCCCCCCCCAGAGGCTGCTTTCATGACAGAGAAAAGATATTCATAATATAAATTTGGAGGGTGTGGGAAGCTCTTCCCCACATTGGGGATGCAGGAGATGCTGGAGCCTTCCTCCCTGCAAAAAACTTTTACATTTCAGTCAGCCTGATCATCAGAGGTTTAATCTTTGGTGAGTCATAGTGGAAGGATTTACTACAGCCTTCTTTTAAAATATCAAGAGGAATATACATTAAAATTATGCTTGTTTCACTGCATTGCTGCCTATCAAGCAGTATAGCTGCATTGTTTGTTTTATTTCATTAAATGTCCTGGACATCTCTTCAGTAGTCTGTCCATGTATGCACAAGTACCCAAATGACACCAAAATGAAACATTTCTCACAAAGATCACTTCAGCAGTTTGTCCATGCATGCACAAGCATCAAAATGAAACATTTTCCCCAATGACCCCTTCAGCAATTTGTCTATATATGCACAAGCACCAGAATGAAACATTTCCCCCAATGACCCCTTCGGCAGTTTGTTTATGTATGCACAAGCACCAAAATGAAACATTTTCCCCAACAACCCCTTCAACAGTTTGTCCACATATGCACAAACACTCAAATGACACTAAAATTAAACATTTCCCCAATGACCCCCTTCAACACTCATCTCCAAGTATGCACAAGCAACAGAATTAAACATTTCCCCCATGACCCCTTCAGCAAATTGTCAATCATCTGCAAGTATGTGCAAGCACCAGAATAAAACATTTCTCCCAGCAACCTCATCAGCAGTCCGTCCATGTATCCACAACCACCAAAATTAATAATTTCCCACAGTGACCCCTTCAGTAATCTGTCCATGTATGCACAAGCACCAAATGAGATTAAAATGAAACATTTCCACAAATGGCCCCTTCAGCGCTTTGCCCTACTTATTTCAGAGACTAATTGATCAGTTCTGCCACTTTAGTCACTCTCTGTATATCATACTGTGGCATTGCCCCCTCTTCCTATGCAGCCAATCACAGGTCTTTTTGGGGCAGTACCCAAGCAAGAAGATGCAGGCAGGGGCTGGAGGTATGCATAATGCCTCTGACATCCATTTAGGATGGGTGTTGCAGTTTCCCTTAAAGAGGAAAAGTATTTGATTAAAATTTCATTTTTTTTTAATTTGATGTCCTCCTTACTGTTTGCACCCAGGGCGGACCACACCCTCCACCCACCTATTAGTATACCTTTGATTACAGCTACATAATTAAGTCTCATATACATAAAATAAGCAGAAAGCTATAAATCAAGGTGAAAAGGGATGATGATGAAATGGGGGAAAACCAAGAAATAAACAGAGAGTTGGAATTTGGATGCAGATCTTTAAGAAGAACAACAACAGTGCAGAATATTATATTCATAAAGAAGCAGAATGTATTCTAAGAAGTAAACCAACATGCAAATGGAGAATTTGGCAGCTAGGGATGATTGCAGTTAGGGGTACAGAGAACAGGTAAGAGAGGGCTGGGCTGGAATTTACTTAATAAAACTGGCAAAGGAACCAAGGTATTGGGAACAAATAAATACAGAGGGAAAGGTAATATAATGGGAAGAGGCCAAGAAGACATTTGCACTGCAGGCTAGAGACTGCCTTCCCTACAAGAGATTGATATCAGAGTATAGGCAAAGAGAAAGTAGGAGAATTTTAAGTGAAACACCTGCTCTGGTAGAGTTTTTAGTTGAATAGAACAGAAGCTGCTGTTAAAAATGGATAATTAGTAGGGCATAAAAACATCACAAAATAACTATAAGAATCAGTCAGAGGAGGTTAAAAAAAGACTGGGAAGACAGGTTGGATAAGCAATTTACAAGAAAACAAATGGAAGGACATATGTATAGCTCCCAAGTACACAACAAAGTCTAGAAGATTTAGGATTTTTGCTTGGAAGTGCTTGTATTAGTATTTGTCATACCCTAAGCAGTCTTCAAATATTTTTTCCTTAGATAGATGGCAAATGTTGGATGTGTGATGGGGAATTAATAGATAACTGGGAACATATGTTTTGAGAGTGTCATGAATTGTCAAACTTTGAAAATTCCATACAGCATACTCTGTCAGAAATATTGGGCGAGCAGATGGGTGTAACTAAGGAAATTATTCTTTTGCATTGGAACACAGGATTAGAATTATCTACACATACTAAGGCCTTGTTAAGTTTAATTTTGGTGGCTGCCAAAAAAGCAATTACTAGAAAATGGAAATCAAAGTCTAAACCAGCTGTATTTGAAGTATTGGATATTGATACAGAGATAAAAGAACTGGAAGTGGGAATTTAGAAAAGGGTAGGAGCAAAATACATGGAAATAAGTGGAAATTATGGGAACAATACATGCAGAATAATGTTTTAGATGAGGAGTGAGGTTTGAGGCAAGTCAGGAATTGAGTAATTTATGTAATGTCGGACAGATGGTAGTTATGCAAAACATTTTTGATGATTAATATATATAACTGGGAACAAGTTAATGTACTTTGTTCTTTTATATAAATATGTTTGTCTATGTTTTAAGTGATAATTTAATAAAAGTGTGAAAAAATAAAGCCTTCTTGTTTTGTTCAGTCATGTCTTTAGACAGTAGTACCTTCAAAAATATTTTGTGATTAAAAAAAGTGAAAACATTTTATTTGTGATAACTGGAAAATACTAAAATGCATTAATGAGTTATTTACAGGTATAGGAGTGAACTGGAGGTTATAAAAATGTTATAGGCTATAAACTATAAAATACTTGTTTAGAATAATAGCCTATTTAGAATAATAATGTTTTCATTCTGAAGACGTTTTGAGCAATTTATTGATAAAAGCTCTAAATAGCCATGGTTTTGTTTTCTCACTTTTTGCAGTGGATGCTTTTTAGTGTCCTTTAACAAGTTGCATCAAGTTAAAAGTATGTAATAAGTGGTTATCTGTGCTTTTTTAATGGACTGTCCCAGTCAAGGTTTAGATTACCAGAAATGATAAGTTTATCTTTTGTAATATTAAAGAGGTGCTGTAGGATATCTGCTTATATTGCTACTGAAAATGGTAGTGGAAAATATATTGTAGTCAAGAACAATTTAGTATATCCACCAAGAATCATTTTTATCAAAAGCCCATTTGGATGCAGAGCCAGTAGTACTGAGACTTACTGATGCAAGTGCAGGATTTAATTTAAAACTGATTATATACCATGAATAGTTCTTTTTCAGTCCTGGTGCTATGTCTATTGTAGGTGAATACTGTATATTGGAAGTGAAAAAGAGGTTGATCAAGGAGTTGTTTTTCAGCCAAAACTCAGTTATAGCAATGCTTCTGGGATTATGTTGAGTGATCCATGCATGCATGTATGCCCATTTATTGATACTGCTACTATTTATTAATGATACAGATAGTACTTTGTGATTAGCAAGTTTTTCAGTTGGTCCTATGTTTTGTTGGATGTATCCAGAGATCAAGATTACAGCTAAAATGAGCATACCTGCATCTTTTTGTGATTTAAAAATGGCTTTAGTAATTAGCAATCACTATTTTGACTTCCTGCCTCTAATCCCATTATACACCATTTTAAGTTATTTGAGAAATTAGTGTTTTGCTGAGGTAAACTTTTCTGTACTAGGCTCATCAAGACAAGACTCAAATAATGTTTTGATAACCATGCTGCAACAAAACCTGAACTTTTAAATAGTGGAAAAGATCATGTGTTTGCTGATTAAAGGCTGCCTGATTAAATCACCTACAGGCCTTCTTAAAGACATTCAGAAATTAACTCTGAATGATGGTAAGGAAATAAGGTAAACTTTGTAAAGATCATGTTATTTGCGTAGATAAGACTGGGTAAAGGCCACAGATGCATGTAAGACCATACATATATGGTAATACATTAAACCAGTTCTCACTGCCACTTATTCCATAAAACACAAAAGTCAGTAATGTAAATCATTGACTGTGATAAAAGAAACATTTTTGTTTGCTCCCTGCAGCTTCCATGTTAGAGATGGTACATCCCACACACAAATATCTCACAACATACTAATTCTGAGACCATACAACACTGGAGAAAGTGAAACTTCCTTACCCTCACTCTTCCATGATCTCATGTTGTTTGATGTAGAGATTTCAACAAAACACAACTGATTAAAAAAAGACTCTGTAATCCCCATTTTGTCAAAACTTTACTTAGCAAACTGTAAGACTCTTGTTCAGATAAACAATGAAGAGGGCAAACATAACTGTTTCAAGGACAAATCCTTGTAAAAGTTTGAAAACCTTCAATTGCAAAAATGCTGATTTTTTTTAACTGTATCTCTGAAAGTTCTTTTGTCAAAGTAATTATCAAACTACAGGCACATGTCATTGCTAAATTATATGATGCTTGATTCTTAACTGTTGAAGCAAGAACCCATGATTCACACTGTGATGATATGAGGTAGTACCATCTGTGCCATGGAGATAGGGCAGTGTATGTCTAACATGTACCAGCAAAGCTAGCTGGAGTTTTGTAAATAATTTTATGTCATTTAACTATCACACTGATTTGTACAGATGCTTGTGTTAAAATGTATTTGTAAAGTTGCTTGTGTTAAAAATGCATCAACAGTGGATCCTGCAGGACAGAAAAAACATATACATGCATGTATGACAGTATTGTTATAACTGATTAATGTACGTGTTTTAACAGAGTATTCTGGAAGGGAAGAGGTTAGGTTAAAAATAAAATGAATAAAAATATGTTTAAAAATTAAATGAGTTGGTTTAGGCCATAATGATTTTATCTTACAGGTCTGATTGCAGCCAGGGACAAGATTAGGAATCTTACTCTATTGTCCTTAGGGGTGAACTAATTGCTACCCTGGAAGGGTGGAAGTTTTTGAAATTGTTTTATAGCTTTCAGATACTGCAAAAGATCTTAGCATAGCTCTGGGTATATATTATACTAGAGTCAGGCGAGCCAATTTGATCTCATTCTATAACTAGCATTGAAATGATTATTTAGATATTAGTGAGAGATATGACGGAACTCTTGCAGCAGTACTTTGTTTCTTGGAACCTGACAGGAAAGATCTCTCATAGATATCTCACACAACCATGCACCTCATCTTGCCTTGCTGTAGTAATTAACTTAACTAGGGAACAGTAATTCTTTAGTCAGTCAGGAAAATATAGTGAGATTAGTTAAGTATTGTTTTTCTGCATCTATGTGAATCTATCCAACTTTTTTTTTATATCTACTGTCATTGAAACTCTGGTGTTTATTGTAACTAGATATTCAGTATTCAAATGTTTTCCAATTGATTATTTACTATTAAATATTTCTATATAGCTTAGGAGTACTTATGTTTATTTTAGTGACATTGTGGCCACTCCTGAAAGCCTTGTTGCATTGGTCAAACTCTACCATTTGTATTAGTATTCATTTTACACAGTATAAATGGGTACCCTTGTAAGAGCCTTAGAGTAGCTGACTGATGGCAGTATAATTACCTTAGAGTTTGGGCAGAGTGGGCACAGTTGGTAAAGCTGTGCCAGCCTTTCCCAGATGTGTGTGTGTGTGTGTGTGTGTGTGTGTGTGTGTGTGTGTGTGTGTGTGTGTGTGTGTGAGCTACTGGAACAGCTCTACAGAGATCCAAAGTGGTCAGTGTGAAGTCTTGTTTAGGACCTGGAGAGAGACAGAGAGTCCAGCCCCAGGTCTGGATTGTGCTCCCTGTGTGCTCTTTAGGGAAATTGTGCTTGGTGCAAAGAGCTGCATCTGGAAATAATGTGTGTCTGTATTTTTGTTCCCGGTGGCTGTTCCTCACTGGTGTCAGTGAAGAGGATTGAGGCTCCTTGATTACTGGTCCAGAATAGGGACCATCAAACCTAGAATCAAATGTCTTGGACAGTTCAACATCGCCAGCTTTAATAAGACAGACCTTTTTCACTGTTAAGCTGGGCTCTAAATGGGATACCATAATAAATCTGGAGTTTTTTTCACTTCCACAAACTGCTCTTCATATGTCTCTGATTATTATATTAAACTGCTTGTCTGCTATTTAGGCTACAAAGCTGCAACCCAAGTATAGATCAGCTAACTTATTACATAATGTTTTTCTATTAGTCTACATGAAATGGTTTGCTAAAATCACAATAAAACAATTGACAATAGCAGTGACAATTCTGCATCTGGTAACTTTTACATGCTCAATGTTTATTATGTACTGCAATATTTGTTAATATCCTGGATAAAGGCATTTCTACCAGCTGGATAAAGGCATTCCTACCAGCATGACTTCAAATCATAAGATGTCCTAAGGGAGATACTCATCCATTATCAGCAACTGCTTGGAGATGAAAGACCCATTTATGTTTGCAATATCTTTAGACTAAATCAATTCTTGAAACATTAGGAAATATGTTTTTAAAACTCCATTAATATCAAAATGGAAATGTTTGTGCTTTCCCACTGCACACATCTCTAGATTTAAGGAAACTCAGAACACCGTTAAAATTAATGAACTAAAAAGGAATGGATTATTATTATGGTCTGATTGCTTTGAAAAAGGACAAGCTAAGTTGCCAGAATACTTAATGGAAGATTGTAAGTTGAATGAATCCATTAACCAGTTAATATTATCCTTCGGTAAGAAATTGAATTTGTAGATAATGTGAGTGAAGAGGAACAGAAGACTATTCCCCCATTATATAAATATATGAATACTATAATTTAAGGTAAACTAACCAGCAAAGGAAGCTTGTCCAAGTTATACAAGTTAATTATGAACAGCAATAATTCTGATGCAAAATTCTGGAACTTTTTAGATAGTAGTGGATTGAGTAACTCAGTAGATGGAAGGAATAAAACTTTGTTACTTAAATCAGTTTGTTAAACTTCTTCAGGTTTACAATGGAAAACTTTTATGTGGAAATGCATACATAGAATGTTTGTTACTCCCTATAAAATCACTAAGTTTAGTAAAATGACTTTTTTAGTTTGCTAGAGATGGAGTAAAGCTGGCAAAGGCTGAATGGACACACATTTATGGCTTGTAAAAAATTAAATGTATATTAGTAAGAAATAAATACGTTTTAAGGGGTTATAGTCTGATAATTGTTCTTTAACTAGATCAATTAAACTAGTGAATGTTCCACTTCCTGTATTTGTACAAGATAAACAACAAAAATATTTTGGAGTATTTTGGTAGTTACTAGGAAAGTTATTACAAAAAAATGGAAATTGAATTCAGTTTCTACTTTCATATAATTTTTAAATTTAACAGCAATATTATGTTAAAACTGAAAAAGAAGTGATCAGCATAAGATCTGTAAATCACACTAAGACTTTTAGTGGTTGAGATAGCCTTGAAATGTTGCTATTGAAATACCAAGTCTTAATGTGTTAATTGTATAAAATTACCTTGATGATTCAATGTATTCCTAACATCGTATAAAATATTATAATGCTGAATTTCTTCCTTTCTGTGTATATATTGTAAATATGTTAAATTAATAAAAAAAATCTAAAAAAAAGTGTTAATAGCTAAGACAGGAAGGGATAAGATAAAATGATGATGTATAATGACTCAGCAGGAATGTTTGTAGTGACAGATAGTATTCCTGTGGATGTATGGAAGTTAGGGAAGAAGAACGTACTAAAGATCTGGAAGGCTTTCTTTAGCAATATTTTAAAAGGGGAGACTGTACCAGCATCTTGGAAGAAAACTATGTTGCCTGTATTACCCAAAGAGGGTAAAGACCCTTCAGAACCAGCTTAATTCAAACCAGTTTCAATTTTTGACTATGATTATGAAGTGTTTATTTCTATACTAGCTAAGGCAATGACAAAGGTGCTGTCAAATGTGATAGATATAGGTCAATGTGATTTTGTGGAAGTGAGGCAAACATTTAGCAATATTAATAGAACAATGTTGACCCACAGTGAAGCAGAGTATAAGAAAATGCTACTACTGTTGATAGGTCTTGATTCAGAGAAAGCATTCAATAGAGTCAGCTGGGATTTTAAGAGTAGGGCAATGGTAGTATTTGACATATGAAGGGTTAAAGGGAAGAATTAAGGTGGGAGGGTTTCTCTCTGACCAGATATATTTAATCAGAGAAACCAGGTAGTGATCTTGTCTTTTCCCTTTTTATTTGCTTTATATTTAGAGCTATTAGAAAAAAAATAAGGGACTCACAAATTAAAATATGTAACTGATATGTACTGTTTTGCACCTGAGAAATTCAGAAAATGGCATTTCTGTGTTGTGGAACATTTTGAGCCAGTGTCAGTTCTTTTTTCTAGTTATAAAACAAATGAAGATAAAACAAAAGCGATATCAGTAAGCTATGTACCCACACATGAACTGGTTCAGCAATACTCATATTTATGGGGATATGATAAGATTAAATATTTAGGTGCATGGATTAAAAAAAGATTCTATTATAACACCTAAATATATGTGGGAAGAGACTAAAAAGATACTACAAAAATGACAAGCTGGAAGCTCTTGATTACTGATTGGGATAGTAAGAAATAAGCAGTGAAGATATTTTGAGTCCTTTTAGCTTGATGTATAGGTCATGCATATCTTTATCAACCAGAGGAGAATTTACGGATCATATTTAACCAAGGGTAGAAGGAATTTATCTGGAATGGGAAGATGAGAAGAATGACATGGAATAAGTTAATTCTCACCACAGAACAAGGCAGATTTGAAGGGATACTTTAGATCTATGCAATTAATTAAGGCTTGTATATAACTCATGCCGAAGGTTATAAACCAAAGTGGAAATGAATGATATGGGAACAAGTGGTAGTTCAAGAAATAGAGAGATAGGATTTTAGATATAGAACCTTAACCATGCAGAATATTGTAGTTATATGGTAGCAGAAACTACAGGCTAGAGACTGTCTTTCTTAACAGGGACTGATAATAGACTACAGGCAAAGAGAAATGGATGGGGAAGTGCTAAGTGAAAGACCAGCTCTGGGTGAGTTTTTAGTTGAGTCTAGAACAGAAGCTGTCATTAAAAAGGATATTTAGTAGGATATATAAGATATTGCACAATAGCTATAAGAATAAATCAGAAAAGGTTAGAAAAGATTGGGAAGATAAACTGGAAAGACAATTTACAAGGGATTTGTGGGAGGACATCTGTATTACTTCCAAGGAAGTAAAAGTTCAAAAGGTTTAGGATTTCTGCATAACAAATGGATGTACAGGTATTTCTATACCCAAAGTAACTTCAGAGGATGTTCCTCAGCTACAGGGCAAATACTGGCAGTGTTATGGGAAAGATAGAGAGAGAGAGAGAACTAGAGACATTTGTATGGAAATGTAATGAGTTGCCAGATGTTAAAAATTCCCCACAGAGTATTTCATTAGAAGTTTTGGGAGAAGCAAAATGTTATAACTAATGAGATAATTCTTTTGAGCTATGATATAGGATCTGAATTGCCTAGACACAGAATGGCCTTACTAATTGTAATAATACTGACTGCCAGAAAAGGAATCACTAGAAAATGGAAATCAAAATCTAAATCAACTATAATTGAAGCACTGAATATTGTAATAGAGGTAAGCAAACTGGTGATGAGATCTTTAGAAAAGGGAAGGAGCAAATTACACAGAAATAAGTGGAATTTGCATGAACAATACATGCAAACCATGTTCTGGAGGAGGAGTAAGATTTTAAGGGGAGACAGGAATTGAGTAATTTATGTAATGCTGGAGTTAATTAAAATTGCTAAAAAGAAAACATATATGCATACAGAATGAAAATACTAGTAGGTTTTCTATTATTGTATGTGCACACATCAGTTTTTAAAAGAATGACATGTTTAATAAAGATGTTGTTAGATCCTGGCTCCAGTTCCAAAACCCATGGAATACACTGCTTGCTTAGTAGCTTCTGTATGCCATGCTTGTTGTTGTGTCTTTTGGCTTATCCCGGTTAGGGGTTGCCACAGCGGACCTCCGGTCCGCTAATGTTTGGTAGTGGATTTTTACATGCTGAGTTATGCACAACTTTCAGTGAAGGCACGCCCATTCACGCATGCCTCCACACAGAAGATGCTCTAGCTGAGAATCGAACGCAACAACGTCTTGCTGTGAGGGGACAACACTACCGCAGCACCACTACCACAGGTACAGCTTCTGTATGCCATGCTACCATGCTTCTATTATCTCATGTTGAATGCAAATAACAGAAAATATTCTGTACTGCAATAGGGCTGCTTTCAGTATGTCTAAAAATATATTGTTCATCTGTTTAGTTTTAGTTTCCAAAAAGTGTTCGTCTGTTCATGTTTTTAATATCTCAGAAATATTTCAGAATAATGGGGTTTGAATTTACATGTATCATCCAACTCTTTGCTGTCTCATACTTTTCAATATTCCTTTATATGTTAACAATGAACTGCATACGGGCTAAAACAGAATTAGAGCCAATGTCTCTAATAAAATGTAATTTCAAGTTATCTGTACGCTGCATACTTAATAACAGCTTAGGAAGGTATTGAGATTCTGACTTAACAGAACATTGTGCAGCTTCATGTAAGGAAGACTAGAATGTATCCATTTATCATCCCAAAGTGGTCTTTTAATGTCTATGTAGCTTACATCCATAACCCTTCTGTTGTCTGTTCATTTTGTCCACCAGTTTAAGCACATCCATCGGATTTGTCTGATGTGAATTTGCCAGTTGTGGATCCAAGTTACATTGGGATATGTACTCCATTGATCTTCAAATACTCAACAGTTTTTATACAAATGCTGCAATATTTAAGCTATTTTTTTTTCAGAACTCATTCCATACAGTATTATGTAAGATGCACAAAACTATCAGGCCTATCATTTTTACATATGCCATCTTCCTACTTTGAAAATGTAAAATGACATAGTTGAGGTGTGACAGGATAAAGTTATAAGTTTATTTTACACACACACTTACACACACACACACACACACACACACACACACACACACACACACACACACACACACACACACACACCCATAACTGCAGTGGTGGTGCTGCGGTAGCATTGTCGCTTCACAGTAGGACGTTGTCCTGTTCGATTCTCAGCTAGAGTGTCTTCTGTGTGGAGACATGCGTGAATGGGCGTACCTTCATTGAAGGTTTTGCATCAGGGCTGGCAACTCGGCATGTAAAAATCTACTGCCAATCATTAGCGGACTGGAGTTCCACTGTTGCGACCCCTAACCGGGGAAAGCCAAAAGACACAACAACAACTTACACACACACACACACACACACACAAACACACACACACACACACATACATTTATGAGGTGTAGGTATATGAAGCTCGTAGTCCATAGATAAGTCAGTTGTTAAATTAGAATAGGAGTATGGAAAGGGTGACAGGGTATTACAGAAGTAGCAGTAGCACTGAAGAAAGCAGACATGATATGCCAAATGACAGATGTGATTACTTTGGTCATATTTTAGGAAAAATATGATAGTAACATAAGATGACTGCGAAACTGAAAGTGCTTATTTATGTTATAAATATACATATATATATATATATATATATATATATATATATAAAAATTGATAGAGAGGAGTCAGTATTTTTTAGCAATGCAAATTCTTAGTAGTGCATGGAAGGTGCAGAGTACGATCCCATATTGGCAAAAAAGCAAACCAGTTAAGCACTAGAATAGCACACGACCTGACCTTAACAAATGTTAAGCATCCCTTGTGAAAGTTGTTAAGGTAGGATCCCATGCTAGGCTGTAAAATCTGCCTGTACTGACTAGGAGATAACAGCAGGTGAACAAAACATTTGTTTCTGCCTGCTGTGTGTACAATTAACATGTCCATAACTTCCTGTAAAAAAAAAAAAAAAAAAAAATTAGAGTATTAGAGTTGCTAGAATAGCAGGAAGTGTGTTTACCTGCGTATTCTGAAGAATGAGAACATTGAAATGCAAATGTATGCCATTATTTAGCGACTTCACACTTCAGTGGTTCATCCAAAAACCACATATCTTGTGAGGAGCAGGCCAAAAGTATGAAGCAATAATCTGGATGCCCTGTGAAAATCAAGACAGTTGGGAGATATGGAGATAAGTGTAACAGTAACAGATTGCATTACACTACCTTCCTGACACCTCTCGCTAATTGTTTAATGGCTTTGAAAGTCGAAAAAACACTTAGTGATTTTTTCCCCCTTTAACTACTAGTACATGGAGCAGATAAAGCTCCATGCAAATAGAATTATGATTGCCTCACTGATCACATCCCTTTATTATGTGTTCTTGAATATGAAGATGAATTTCTTGGCACCCGTGTCTTGAACACATAATAAAAGGGTTATGAATGATGACCGATCATAATCCTCTATGTTAATATTCTTCAGCCTGAAGTAATGTGCAGTCCACATGCTTAGCACACTTGTTATTTTGACACTGACTGCTAATACAACCATTTCACAATTGTATGTTTATTCAATAGTAATAAAGCAGCCTTGTGTCACAGTCAGTGCTTACATTCAATTTTTAATAAATTGCCATTATTAAGCAAGCAGTCCAAATATCACCATGAACTTTTTTATCTAGTCTTTATACCATATTTGAGTTAACATTACTCATTAAACAAAAACTGTTGGACACACTGACTATTTACAATCAAATCTGACATTATTTGCTCACCCAATATCTCTAACAGAGTACTTTGTAGGGAATTTTTAAAGTCTGCCAACTCATTACACTCCCAAAACACAAGTTCCCACTTAACTCTTTCTTCCCTAGCATACCTCCAACATTTGCCATCTACATTCTAGTCTGCTTGGAGGTATAAAAATACCTACGCAAACACTTCCAAACAAAAATCTCAAATCTTCCCAATCTTTTCTAACCTCTTCTGATTTATTACTGTAGTTATCATGTGGTATTTGATATGCCCTACTAATTATCCCTTTTTAACAGCAACTTCTGCTCTGGATTCAGTTAAAAACTCTTAACAGAGCACAACGTTCACTTAGGATTCACCTATCTCTTTCTCTTTACTAGACTCAGATACCCCATCCTTGATTGGGATTCCAAAAGTCTTCTTGCCATTTTATTACTTTTCCCTTTCTAGTTTTTTGCTCCTAGTACTTTGTTTCCTTTGCCAGTTTTGCCCAGTAAATTCCAGCTCCCTCATCTACTCTCTGTACCCCTAACTGCAGTCATTCCTATTGGCAAAATCTCCTTTCTCCATTATTGTGTTGACTTAGTTCTTAGGATACTTTCTGTGACTTTATGAATATAATGTTCTGTGTAGCTGTTGTTATTCTCCTTAAGGATATGCATCCAAAATCCCCCTCTCTCCTTATTTCTTCAATCCCCTCCCTGCTTCATCATCTCTTTTTACTTTGAATTATAGCTTTCTATATGCATTAATTATATGAGCCTTAAATGTGTAGCTCTAAAATATCCTTTCAAATCAAATAATCCTGGTCCACCTTGTTCTGTTGGAAGGATCCACTTATCCTGCTTGACCCTAGCCCTTCTCCACTCTAAGATAAAATTATTTAACTCTTTATTAATTACTATCCACAACTTCTCATCTGGTTGATAAAAACATCCCTGACCTGTATATACAACTAAAGGGGCTAAAAACATTTTCATTGCTTGTATCTTGCTATCCATATCCATAAACAAGAGCGTCCAGTTTCTCGGATTTTGTATTTTTTTTGTTTAGTCTCTTCTCACATATCCTCAGCTGCCATAACAAAATCATTTTAAACCCATATTCCTAAATACTTAATTTTACTGTGTCCCTGTAAATATGGGTATTGCTGGGCCAATTCATGTGTGGTTACTATAGTTTATAGCTATAGCCTTTGTTTTATCTTTATTAATTTTATATTCTAAAATGACTTGAAACTGTCTCAAGATGTTCCACAACACCAAGATGCCCTTTTCTGGTTGTATCAGGCACAGAATAATATCATCTGCAAATAAAGCCAACTTTTCTTGACTACCATACCAGTTATGCCATTGAGTTTCTGAGTCCCTTATTTTATTTCCCAATGGCTCCAAATAGAAAGCAAATAAAAGGATAAAAGAGGACACTCCTGCCTGGTTCCTCTGTTCATGCACAACTTGTCATAAAGGAACCCTCACACTTTAATTTCTGATCCCTCATATATCCTCCTAATTAACCTTATTGTTGTATCAGGAAATAGAAATGCTTCCACTACCCTACTCATGAAATCCCAGCTTACTCTGTAAAATGCTTTCTCTGTATCAAGACTTACAAACAACAGTGGTATTTTCCAACAATCTGCTTCCTTCCAGATCATCATTTATATTTATTTTGTTTATTGACATTTGTTAACTGGGTTGGTCCAACTCGGCCAGTAGCCCATTTTCAGTGGAGACCCGAGGAGAAGAGCTCCAGATTACAAACAAGTTTTAGATTAAAATTTACACTCAGATAATTTACAGTATATATAATAATACACATTTCAAGACAGTACAAAATTAGAAGCACAACAGTCAAAAAAATAAAAAGTTAGAAGCACACACATAGCACATAAACAGGTAGCATATGTACAAAGAAATATAAAAATATACATCGCAAATTCAAGCCTTCACTTTTGAGAGGTTGAGTTTACCAGGTAAACACCTAGTAGGTTACTAGGTAAAAATAGGGAGAGAGTATTATAAATTCACAAGTGGTGAGAATATGAAACAAGAGTTTAATGGAGTTAGGTTGGGTCATGGCAGGGGCAAGTCTTGGCGTTGAGAAGGTGAAGTTCTTTTTTAAAGTGTAGTGGGTGAGTAATAGCGAATGTGTATAGAAAGTTTGTTCCAAGCTTGGGCTACAGAGTATTTATACATAAGTTTGCCCATGTTTTTTTTTTGGATGGTATATATCCAGATATTGCTGGTTAGAGGTGCGTAGAGTCCAAGATGGGGAATAGGTGGATACATGGGAGGAGAGAGCAGAGCAGGGCAGGAAGATTGTTTGTATAGAATAGTGTGTATTATGTGAAATTGTGATAGGAGGAGTTATTGGGGGAGTTCAAGTCATTGGAGAGCATTTAGTGCTAGGCAGTGGTGCAAGTTATAAGGAGAGTTCATAATGAATCTAGCTATTTTGTGGTATGTTTGTTGAAGTTTGAGCAGGGCTGTGGACTGAATATTAGAATGGGGGCAGAATATAGAAGGAAGGGGAGGAGGAGCACCTGTGCCAGGGAGAGTCTGGCACTGGAGTTTAGGAATTTTTTGTTGCGATATAGTAAGCCTAGTTTCTGGTGAGTTTTTTTTATACACTGAAGTATGTGAAGGTTAAACTCAAGTTCATCATCAATGATGACACCTACGAGCTTTGTGTGGGGTTCAGGTTTTATGATAGTGTTATTGGAGGATGTAATAGTAAAGGTGGATTTATGATGAGAGAGAGACCGGGTGAGAAAGAGCAAGAGTTTGGTCTTTTTAGGGTTAAGGATAAGTAGATTATTGGACAGCAACTTTTCAGTGGATAGAAAGGTGCTTTGGGTTAGGGTAAGAAGTTCAGAGATGTTGATGGAGATGATAGCTAAGTCATCTGCATATTGGATGAGGGAGGATTGTTGACAGGATGTGTATAGTTCATTAATGAAAATGTTAAACAGGAGGGGAACCAAGATGGAATCTTGTGGAGCACCAAATGGGACTGGGATATAGGGAGAGCAGGATGAGAGCCATCTGACAGATTGCTGCCTACAAGAGAGATAGCTTGAGAACCAGGCTAGGAAGGTAGCAGATAGGCTGAAATTAGCAAGTTTATATAGCAGTATAGGGTGAGAGGCCATGTAAAAAGCTTTATATAGGTCAAGCAAGAGACAGGATATGAGTTGGTTGTTACCATGGGCCTGATCGATAGTATGGGCAAATAATAGGAGGGAAACCATGCTGACTGGAAGTGAGAAGGTTATGCTGGATTAGATAGATGAGAAGCTGTGAATGAATGCATTTTTAAAGTATTTTAGAGAGAGGTGATAGGATGGCAATGGGTCTGTAGTTAGATGGGTCAGTTGAGTTTCCTCCTTTATGCAGAGAGATTGGGAAAAAGGATTTCCAAATGAAAGGAACTATAGCTTTTTGAATTAATCTATTGATGAGAATGGATACAGGATAGGGAATAGTTTCAGCAGCTAATTTGAGGAAGGTAGGGGGAGATTATCTGGAGAGAGAGAGCAGGGTTTCAGCTTCAGAAGTGTTTTGATGTAGGAAGTGGGAACAGGTTGAAAGGAGAAGAGGATTTTGTTGAGTGGGTGGGGGGTAGAGGGAGAAGTCAGGTTAGAGCTAGAGGGTGTGAGTTTTTGGATCATGTCAATTAAGTGTTTATTGAGGAAGGTAGCAGTCTCTAGAGGAGATTTATTTGTGAAAGGGGAGGGGATGGAAGGGCAGCCTAGAGAAAGAATGTTGTTAAGAGTTGACCAGAACTTACGTGGGTTGGATTTGCTATTGAGATGGGCAGAGTTATAGTAGGCTTTTTTCTCATAGGTTCATACTAGGCTATCTGCCCTAGGGCATTTGTAAGCCTAGCCAGAGTGTGTTTGGCTTTCGCCACCCATTTTAAATGTTTTACTATGCCCTTTTTTGAGGTTAGTTTATTCTGCCTCTGTTTAGCAGTGACACAGAAGTGATACCTGGGGTAAACCTATGATCTCCCATCCACTCGTCAAGATTTCTTTTGAAGAGAGTCAGTGAGGGACTCTGCCTAACTTGGACTGGGATTCTATTCCAGAGTGAAGGGAGCCTCTGTGTTATGAATCTGTCCCTCCAGCATGTCCTATTTATTTCAGTGCTGAGGTTCAAGTCCCTCGAGCGTGTAGCTCGATGGGATGTGGATTTTCTGAGGTGCAGCATGTCCATTAATTCTGGGTTGGACATGGCTTTATACGTCAGGCACAGATCACCTCTAAGCAGGCAGTATGCAACCGAGTAGAGCTGGAGTTTTTTAACCGGGCAGTATATGGCATCTGTTTGAGCCCTTTGATCCTTGGGGTCTTTCCAGTTGCTGCAGGTGTCTGGTAAGGTACATCCCAAAAGGAGCATTGTATTCAATTATGGGCCTGATGAGGGATGAGTAAAGAGGCACAATGACCTCCCTTGATCTAGATGTAAATCACTTCATGATTAGGTGGGCTATATAGAAGGTTTTTCTAACCACTTTGACCATGTGGTTGTCAAATGAGAGATTGCTATCAACTTGGGTCCCCAGGTCCCTAATTACTTCTTCTGTACTTAATGGATTACCACCTATGTGGTAATTTGTGGGCACTTTGTTTTTGCCAAAGGGGATGACTATACACTTTTTGGTGTTTAGCTTGAGGCCATGGCTCTGGCACCAGTTATCTGTTTCTATGAGACCCTTTTGGAGGATGCTTGTGTCAGCTGGAGAGTCGATTATGGTGCCGAGTTTGCAGTCATCTGCGAACTTAGTCAGCCACAGTCCTCCCGTGTTGGCCTGTACCTCTGAGAAATATATGCCAAACAAGAGAGGTCCCAGGACTGAGCCTTGTGGGATGCCACTTGTAACTGGTTTGAAGTCTGACATGGCTCCAGCAATTCTGATCATGTGGGTTCTGTCCTTGAGCCAGTTTGCAACCCATCTAGTGACATGGGGTTTATATTTAAGCTGGATAGCTTATCTATGATGCCCGAGTGGGGTATTGTATCGAAGGCTTTTGCAAGGTCCAGGGTAGGCTGTGTGGACCATCTTCCCCTCATCAATGGCCTTGGTGACTGTTTCAAAGAAATCAACCAGGTTTAAGAGGTAGGATCTGCTCTTAACAAAGCTGAACTGGGTAGGATCCAGTGTCTGTAGGTCCCCAATATCTTTATTTAAGAGTTCCATGATGATCCTCTCCATAGCTTTGCAGACCAAGCTAGTCAGGCTTATGGGGCGATAGTTTCCAGGATCCGTTGAGGCACCACCTTTGTGGAGAGGGACCACTGTTGCTGTACGCCATTGTTTGGGTACATATCCTGTAGTGAGGCTAAGATTAAACAGCAGCTTTATGTTGGGGTTCAGCTCTTCTTGGAGTTCATGTAGGACGCAGCCCGGGACACCGTCTGGTCCCATTGATGCTGTGTTTTTTACTTTGGAGAGGGCAGCTGTCACCTGAGCATCTGAGATGTCAGGGGGGCAGCACTCTGCTGGGATAGATAATTGCTCTTTTGGGGGAGGGGGAGGAGAAGTTTGCACTGAACCTGTCAGCCAGGATGTTGGCAATGTCTGTGGGTTCAGTGTATTTTTTGTCATTTTGGACTAATTGAGCATATCTGGGAGTTTCCACCCAGGTTCCTAACATAACTAAAGAAAGCCTTGTGATTATTTTTAGTGTCTTGTGCAATTTTTCTCTCGAAGCTGGCCTTAGATGATTTTATGAGTGCCCGTAGTTTTTTTGCTAATACTGATCAGAAATGCCTTCCCTTTTAGGGATTTTGCTCTATCATGCAGTAGCTTCCTCCTTCTATTGTATAGTTTGTTTATGGCTGGGGTCCACCAGACAGGACACCTGCCTTTGGGGGATTGGGTCTTGGTTTTATTTGGGATTGCATGATCCATGCATTCCTGAAGGTGTTCATAGAATGTGTTTATAAAGGATTCTGCAGTCTGGGCCGTATTTTCCACAGGCCCGGGGGCTTTGAAGGATTCCACCTCGGTTTTGAGGAGTGTGAAGTTTGCTTTAGAGAAGTTTTTCACTGTGGTTTTCTGGGCAGGAGGTGGGGTCGGGATGTGGATATCCAGTGAGATTAATTTATGGTCTGATCTTACCAGTGAGGGATACACTTCTGGTCTGGAACATAGAGCCCCCATGTTGGTGATGATCAGGTCCAGTATGTGTTCCCTCTTGTGGGAGTGGCGACAAGTTGTTCCATAGCATTTGAGTTTATAAATTCTAGGAACCTTTGGACTAAGGTGTTGGAGCTAGAGTAATGCTCTCAGTCTATGTTTGGGTAGTTGAAGTTGACCAATATAATGGTGTTTGGGGAGACCTTCATATTTTCCAGTGTTCTCAGGAAGGTCAAGTGGGGTTCCTGGGTTTGGGAGGGTGGTCTGTAGTAGGCTATAAACTGGAAGGCAGTTTTACCCACTGTTAGTTGCACATGGATAGTTTCCGATGCTTCGTGCTGTGCCACCAACCTGGAGGTGTGGGTATCTTTGACGAATATTGATACTCCCCCTCCTTTTGTGGTTTGGTCCGAGTTTTGGGGCCGAAAAGTATGGTATGAGGTATAACCTGGTAGTGCTGGGGTGCTCAAGGGAGCCCTGAACCAGGTTTCTGTTACTGCACAGATATCGATGTTCTCCATGCTGAGGAGAGTTTCGAGTGTGTGCATCTTGAGGTTTAGACTTCTGGCGGTGAGTAGCATTACCCTTAGTTTCTTTTCCCCTTGTGATACCTATGGAGGTGGGTTTGTCTTTTTTGCTTTACCTAAAAAAGGCACTATGGGGGTGGCAAGAGCATTTGCCAATATCCAAAAGCTCAGGGGTGACAGGTGCAAGCCGTCCCTAGTGAAGCAATGTTGTCGAGCATGTCATCCCAGGCTGATAGGCAATGGATACCCTTTGAATGACACCAATACTTAAGCCAATTGATGAAATTGATCATCTTGTCTTCATATTGTGGCATCATTCTTGGTGAGGGTAGGATGCTACTCAAGGTCAGGGTCATACCGGCCTGGGCTATATGCTCAGAGAGCTCCTCTATGTCTCTTTTCATGTAGTCCAGGGAGGTACGTCTCAGGTCATTCACACCAGCATGGACAATGACTGAGTCATATTTGTACTTGCCTTGGAGTGACCTGAGTGCTTGTGTTATGTGGCGGATCCTAGCGCCTGACAGGCAGCTCCCCATGACCTTCTCCTTGTTCAGCCTGGTGAGCAGGACATCAGTGTGTCTGATGACAGAATCACCTATTACAAGTGTATCAGGTGTGTTGTTTAGCCTTAAGGGCTGTGACTGTTCGGCACACTGGCTCTGTGAACTATGTGTTGCACGTGTTTTGTTTTGGGGTAGCGGTTGCTTGGATGTCTGCTTTGGAGGTCCCTGCTGCTTAAGCAGATTTTTATTTAGAGTCTCCGAGTATGTTTTTGTGTGTTTATGTGTTTGGTTTGCTGTTGTGGTAGGTCTATGTGAGACTGGAATTGTAGTGTGTGTGGTTACCTTCTCCTCCTGACTGTTTATGCCAGTACTGAGTTGAGAGAGCTTAGCCACCAGTTTGGCTATATGGTTGCATCTCTCACATATGTTGGAACTTGTTGGAAGGAGGAGAGGGTTGTCTGTGTACATGAGGCAGTTGCAACATTGCCTCAAGATTCCCAGATTCACCAGGCTGGACTGGAGAGGAGATTGACAACTGACCTTTGGACATGCTAGAATAGTATAGGGAACTCCTTTATAATTGAAAAAAAAGGGCCAGTGGAGAACAAGGTACTCAAGGGGAGTTTGTGAGGATGTAGTGCTTTCAATTTTTTAGTGCTGACTTATATAATTGCTTTAGTGAGCAAGTGCCAGGCTTTAGATTAGGACTAGGGTGTTTATTTTGAGAGCTAGAGCAGTTCTAAGGGAAAAATGAAGAGCAAACTTTGTGGAGCCAAGAATGGTTTAAACCCAATTAAGCGGTGCTGCCCAATGCTGCGCTATGCGCAAAATTGCGCAAAGCCGCACTAAAGCGGGCTTTATACAGGGGGACTTGAAAGAGTTAGAAATTGGCCCAAAATGGCCAATACAATACCAGATTCTTGTGCTGGGAACACTCCTCCAGGGATAGATAGGCTGCTCTAAGCTCCCCACTCCCACTGGTGAACAAAGAAGCCTCCTTTTATCCAAGAAAGGAAATGGGCAACACAGGAACTTTCCAAAAGTCCAGAATACAGCAAAGCCTGTATTTGGACTACTCTAGGTCAGGAAAGGCGGGAAACAAGGATCATTTTTTTTTTTTTTTTTCATTTTTTGTAATCAAACAGCAGAAAAATGCAATAAATATGTAACACAGGCTAGCACACTTGAGTGTGTAGCCTCAACAAGTAAATGCAACAAACAGGACAATCTTTAAAAGTGCAGGTGGAAAAGCAGCTTTAAACAGTTCAAAACAGGTAAATTAGCAGAAATACTTGCTTTTCTGCTAGATCGGACAGTCGCACAGGTAGTAGCAGGAAAAAAACACTTTATCAGGTAAGCAGTCGCTCTTTTTGCCTCTCTGCTGCTAGCACCACTCTGCAGGACCACGAGGAGCTTGGCTGAGTATTAACAACTGCAAAAGCCGCGTCAAAGTGGGTTTTATACAGGGGGACTTGAAAGAGCTAGAAATTGGCCCAAAACAGCCAATAGACTACCAGATTCTTGTGCTGGGAACACTCCTCCAGGGATAGATAGGCTGCTCTAAGCTCCCCACTCCCACTGGTGAACAAAGAAGCCTCCTTTTATCCAAGAAAGGAAATGGGCAACACAGGAACTTTCCAAAAGTCCAGAATACAGCAAAGCCTGTATTTGGACTACTCTAGGTCAGGAAAGGCGGAAAACAAGGATAATTTTTTTTTTTCTTTTTTTGTAAGCAAACAGCAGAAAAATGCAATAAATATGTAACACAGGCTAGAGAACTTGAGTGTGTAGCCTCAACAGGTGAATGCAACAAACATGACAATCTTCTCCTTATTGATTTGTTTCTTGACAAGATTCCATAGTTCTCTATAATTATTTAACAGGGGTAGTTATTTTGTTATAACCCAGGCTTTACAAGCACTATCACTTTTGTGCATAAGGGATAAGGTATCTTTGGAAAGCCAGGGAGCATAATTTGGTTTGATTCTAATTCTCCTAGATGGGGCAAGGGAGTTGAGAGTGTTCAGGAAAATACTATTAAATTTACTCACTGTGTCATCGAGAGGTATCTGCTTAAGGATGGACCAGTCAGTATTAGATAGTATGGAGATGAATTGAGTGATACTAAAGTTAGTAAATTTATGACAGTCTCTGTAAAGGTGTGATTTGGGTGTTTGGCTAGAGTGCCTTAGAATAGAGGTGGGGAGATGATCACTTTGGGAGTCTGGTAGGGTAGTTGGGCTATTGTAGAGGTTGGGGGAGTTAGTGAGAATCCAGTCAATAGTAGAACAGGATGACAAGGTTTTATGGAGGCAGGTGGGGGATGTTATCATTTTATGGAATCCATGAAGGTTTATACTAAATTGTGGAGAGTCAGTTGTAAGTTTGGACCAGTCTATATTGACATCTCTGAGGGTGAGAGTTTCATAGTGTATGTTATGGGAAAATCAGGATAGGATATTTTCTATGGTGGGGATATTGTTTCCAGGGGGGGGATATAAATGGAAGTGATTGCAAATTTCTTGTGTGGGTTAAGGTGGCAATTTGGGATGTTAGTTCAGCTGGGTAGAAGTCAGGGAAAGGGATAGTGATAGGTGAGAGATTTAAGTCATCTGAGTAGAGGATGGCTACACCACCCCATTTTCTTGGGAATCTGTCGGAGTGGTAGATATTATAGCCAGGTGGGGGAATTTTGCTGCTTGTGATGTGTGGTTTGAGGCAGGTTTCAGATAGGGATAGAATGTGAGGGATGTATGGGCTATACATGTGTGTAGTTCAGTGATTTTATTAATGAGACTTTGAATATTTAGTGAGTAGATAGCTAGGTGTTTGTATAAAGAAGAGTATTGATTGGCAGGATGAGGATGGAGTGAAGCAGGAGGGGAGTGGGAGGTGAAGGGAATCTTATGGGGTATGTGGCTGTGAGGAGAGGGGGGCAGGGTTGGGGTGAATGTTTCCAGAGAGGAGTATGTTATTAGTAAAAAATGTGAGTGGAGAAAATTGTAAGAGATGGTTGTAGAGTTTAGATTTGGATTTGCAGGTAAGTGGGTAGTTTTGCTGTATAACTGCTTTATGAAGACAGTTAATAGAGAAGCTGAAGAGAGATGGGGAGATAATAAAGGAGCAGGTAGTAGGAAGAGTTTCAAAGATGCTTGAGGTAGGGTAACAACTATAAGGGAGGGGTAGGAGAGAGTGATAGGAGGTTAGCACAGAGAGGAGTATGAGAAGTGGAGCAGTAAAGAAAATAAGTTGCATATTACAGTATGTGAAGAGAAGTTGTGGAGGGCGGAGCAGTTGGAAGTAGGAAGTGATGTATTTCAATTATGAGTGGTGTAACGGTGGGAGTGATTTTAGGCAGGATATGGGTTGTAAGTAGGGAGCAGACAGGAAGTGGAAGGATTGAACAGTATAAATGTAACTGAAGTGGGGGTGAGTGGGAATAGGGGTAGGGTAGAAGAGTGAAGTGAGCCCAAGCACAGCGGGGGCAAATGGAGTGGGGCTTCACCCATGGAGAAAATCTCTGAAAAAAACAATCAGTAAGCAGGTAAGTTTGGTAGAAGTAGAAACAGGAGAGTTGGGGGGGGGGTAGAGCAACCCAGAGAGATAGTCTGAGTAAATCTGTAGGAAAGGAGGCAGTAATACAGAGTACAAAAACAGGAGATGGGCAGAAGGAATGGAGAAGTGCAGGAGGGACAGTTCAAAGTAGGAGAGACCAGAGATTGAGCAGAGAAGGGTATAGCAGACAAAGAACTTTAGGAGTCCAAATAGCTGTAGTAATGTAGGAGAGTGGAAGAGCAGGGTAGATGGAGAGGCAGGGAGCGGCCCAGAGATGTGCAAGAGAATAGCCTACACAGGAGCAACAGTTCAGGTATGAAATTAGTGCACTTAGCAGGACATACTTAGAGAGTCTCTAATAAATGGCGGGAGCACCCATGAAGGGACTTGATTGCAGGTAGTTCCAGGCAGGGTAGGTCAGTGGACTTTGCAGATGTGAAGTTATTGCTAACTTAGACAGTCTCTAATAAATGGCGGGAGGCACCCATGAAGGGACTTGACTGGAGGTAGTTCCAGGCAGGGTAGGTCAGTGGGCTTTGCAGATGTTTAGTTACTGCTAACTTAGACAGTCTCTAATAAATGGTGGGGGACAAACATCCAGGGCCCTGATTGCAGGTAGTTCCAGGAAGGGTAGGTCAGTGGGCTTTGCAGATCTGGAGTTATCATTATCATTATTCTATTAATATTGTCAAATGTTTTTGACCCCTCCTCAAAACTACACTGATCCATATCTATGGAGTTTGGCAACATCTTTGCCATTCTTTAAACTATTATAGACATAAACACTTTATAATCATGGTTTAAACTTGAAATGGGCCTATATTAAGATAGATCTGATGAGTCTTTACCGTCTTTAGATATTATAGCCACCACACCTTTCTACAATAATGCTGGTGCTTCCCTTCCATTTAAAATAGCATTAAACAAAACCTTCCAGAACTTTATCACTTTTTTCCTCTCCTAGCTTACAAACTTCCACAGTAATACTATCTATTCCTGGAAACATTCCTGCAGATTGATTATACATCACTGTTTTTATCTCATCTCTTCCTATCTTAACTGTTAGTTGTTGAGTTTTGTCTGCTTCTCTAACCTTGTCATGTTTAAGTCTTCCATACATATTTTCATTTGTACTCTTTGTAGATTTGCAGATTTCTCTGCTTTATACAAATTTTCATAACATTTCTAAAATATTTTAATCATTCTATTGGCTCTCCAGATATTTTTCTTGTTATATGCTCTCCAAGTTTGGCAACAACCCTTTCCACTTTCTTTTGACAAGGGCTTAACTAATTAATGCAGTATGTTTGATTGTACAAACGGTTTCACTGTCACAAGCAGTACTTGAAAATGTGATACAAATTATCTGAGCCTTTTAAAATGTAATATACTTTTTAAATTTAACTGATGGGAATGCTCACAGTTAAGCTTAGGTATGTGTGTGCCTTGCATCATTCCCAAGTTTGACATCTGCTATAATTCTACCTAATAAAAATACCATCTCTTCATTTATGAGATGTGTGATGCTGCAAACAGAGCAGTGAAAACAATAATGTAAAATGTGTCAATGTGCAAGGAGATTGGGGGAGCAAAATTAAACTGGGGGGAGAATAATTTGGATGTATTTTAGTTTACAAAACATTAAGAGGGTGAGTTTTGTATTTGTTTATTAACTGTGCAGATGGGCCTGTTTGATTACCCTTTTCAGACATGACCAGGGCCTGTCACTAGGTGGTTTATTCCAGATAATAATATAATTCAAAACTAATACTAAATATAAGATCAAGCAATGTAAGGTTAAATGATATAATCCAAATTAAGAGTGTATAGTACAATATCAGTGAGGAATGAATACTGATCTATCTACTAAACAGAATATTTAAAATATGGCACAAAGCATATCAAACAGAGCAGCAAGCAAGAACATTAAGAGAAATTGTGTGTTTCATCTGCAGAAGTAATTCCATACTATGCTTAGCCATACTGTTAGCCATTTGCAATAAAGTGAAATTTTTGCATAGATCTAAAATTTACAGATGTTTTAATTTCACATTTCTGAAGGAAGGATATTCCAGTTGTCAGGCATAACCTTACTAAAACTCACTTCTCCTGTTTTGAACGATGGTTGATCAATCATAATATGCCATTAATTCTGGGACTGGAGTGAGTAGTTGGTGAATTTGGACATAAACTTATTGGCTAATTGAGGACAACAGTCTGGACAGAGCAGCTTAAAACTGAATCAGGGCAGTAGCGGAAAGGCATGAGCATTAACTGGATAAGGAGATAATACATTTATATGTTTTATTTTCTGCAATGGTTCTTCTAGATTCCCTAGAGAGAAGGCTGGGAGATACTGTACCAACACATCAACTGTTTTACTACTTTGTTGACACAGGTCTTAGGATGACGTCAAGCCAGAAGCCCAAAAGCATTTATATTTATGTATTCTGTGCAACAGTAATTTAAATGTTTGCATTGCTAAAAAGGAGCTGGGTTAGATAATAAACTGCAGATGAAGAGATGATTATTAAGCTGGAAGGATGTATAGAGGACCCTGCTAATTAAAAGTAAAGTCCTCTATGAGTACCATGTTATTCTCAGTCTAGTGTTGTCTAAAAGGGAGGTGTGTGTGTATGCACCTGTTCAGGAAAGCTGGGATGCTTACTTTTCTGATGCTTTATTTGAAATGAAGCACTTCAGAATGTTCAGAGAGGAAGGCATAGCTGTTGCTTCTGTGTAATTAAGCAATCAGAGAGCAGAATCATGGAGATATGAACAAATATACCTATAACCAAATAAATGTAACAGTCACACCATAATCTGACAGGTAATATATATACTATTGCATTGTGAATCAAATGAGTTGCAATGCAATTAAGCAAATTATTATCAGCGGTGGTGGTGCTGCGGTAGTGTTGTCGCCTCACAGTAAGACGCTGTCCGATTCGATTCTCAGCTAGAACCTCTTCTGCGTGGAGACATGCGTAAATGGGCGTACCTTCATTGAAGGTTGTGCGTCAGGCCTGGCAAGCTGGTACGTAAAAAATCAACTGCCAATCATTAGCGGACTGGAGTTCCGCTGTGCGACCCCTAACCGGGAAAAGCCAAAAGACACAAACAAACAATTATCAGCGAGGAGAATAGCATATATATTTTCAGTTTAAGCATGTATTTGTTTTTTTTTGTGTAAACATAGGTGCATAGAATTTCAAATTGACAGAATTATGGAATACAGAAAAAGAAAATGCGACCTACACTGAGATACTACAACCTCAGAGTTCGTATATTTAATTAATGGCATCTGTGCACAGGGTGGAGGGGGTTGGAGTCCCAAACAGTAGGCAGGGTATTTTTTTCTGGTTTTGGCAAAAAAAAAGTTATTTTGAGTTCAGTACTTCAATATTTAATATTTCTGAATATGAGATTCTGGCTTCCCCGTGAGTTCTGCAACTGCAATATTTTGAAAATCACTTGCTCAATTATGTTAAGCATTGAACAAATGATTGCCTGAGACCTCTGTGCACTGTTTTTGGGAGTTTCTTACTTCCTCAATGCTATACGACTATGGAGTTGGTATATATAAGTTTGGGATGTGTGAAGCGTGCTTGCCATGGGTGCTGCAGGGAACTTGTCCCCTGCATATAGTATGTTTTTTTTCAGTTGGTCAATCATATTTCATATAATGGGTAGCTTCTGAGATATTAGGATAGCCAGCCTGAGATGTGAGGGATCTAGTTATGATCTCTAATAATAGAAACTGGGATTTTGTAGTACTCTTGTATCTATGGATGTCAGTATAAAATCTGGATTTTTTTTTGTGTTTGCAAATTGCTGATGTCATAGGAGACATAATCCTTAAGTGATGTCATCAGTGTCAAATAAAGGAAAAATAACTATATGCTACATTAACCAATTACATATTCAGTTTATTTCAATTCCCCAGCTTCACAACTGTCCAAAAATGCCACTAATGCATATTCTTCTAATCCTTATCGCCCTCTCAGACTCTCAAGCTTACACCTCCCTGGAGTAACTAGGATCACAGACGGGGCAGAACAAGTACCATCTATAGGAGAGATAAGGAGGAGATCAAGGAATCCCAGTACATGATCACCCTCTCACAGCAGGGATTTTATGGCCAAGGTGCACTTTCATATCACCCTTGTGCAAATGCAGTTTTCAGAATGACTGAAGTTGAATTTTATCATGATCTGTGAGCTAATGTATTGGTCAAATGGTTGGGGTGCTACGTCCTGCAGCAGCCAACAGAGTTGCTTTTGTATTGTTTTGACATTGTTTTTCTATTTCAGCTGTTTTTTTTTCAGATGGCTTAAGTGGCTTCAGCATTCCTGTTGTTAATAATGACAAGGTAAGATCAAGTCAGAGTACTGGTGTTAGGATACATCATCTGAAGGATGTGTGCTACAATGTTTTACAGTTGGTAGATTTAGATGGTCTCTAAAATTTTGTCTTTCACGTTTGACATTCAATGAGATTTTCTTTTAGTCTCCAGATAGTCAAAATTGTTTTCTGTATCCTCAGTGACAGTAGAGGTTGTTAATGTTTTGGGGGGCTCACATTACTAAACTTGAAGTTTTATTTTTGGGTGTGACAGAGTTTTGTACTACAGTTGATAGGTGAGGTATTGTGACATTTTTGCATTTCTTACTTTGTGTGTGTTTGTATTGTTGTAAACTTTTCATCGGCTTTTGAACTCTATATTACCTCCTAGGTTGAAAATGGTCCACTGAGATAAGTGCTCTACCCCAGTTAAAATAAATATAAATAGATAACTAGTGCCACTCAAAGAAAATAGATGGTAGAAAAATAAGTAAATAAATAAAGTAATTAATTTCTTAAACACATTCAAGTCAACAACACAAGCAGGCCAAAGCAGTCAGTTGCCATGTCTATGATTTCCAATACTACATAACTAACCACAGCTGTACCTTCTCCCCACACTTTTCTTTGCTCAGAGTTTCTGAAATAAGTGCAGAGATGTGTTCCCTTCAATTACATTTGAAAGTGTTTTAACTCTCACAGTTGGGGGTGGGGTGGCAACTAAAGATGCACAGTATCTACAGCATGACTAACTAGTCAGAGAATATCTGCTGTTAGACGCTTTATCATTATTGATTATTAAATTTACAATTAATTTCTTTAATGAAAGCAGAAATCAAATACATTATTCTAGCTGCAGTGTAAGGAAAATTTTATTATCTTAAAACACTGAAATTAGCCATTTCAATTTATAGGTTTATTCCATACCGATGAATATAAAATTGTGGCAGAGGTGCTGTTTAGGGCCCCATCAGTTCTCTCATAGCAACAGGAAATATGAGAACCACTTCCTTGTTAACAAATACAGAAAGTAATTAGTAAATAATTTCAGTAGGCTGTAGCTTCAGTGCTGGAGGTTACTTGCAAAAAGTGACATCCTGGCCAATGTATGTCAAGATGGGGCATGACTTTAAATTCATTTATCATCATTCAGTCACCTTATCAGGAAGACTGTAAGATGTCATCTGGCAGTTAGAGTCACAAGATGTGAACACCATTGCCTCTTTCAAGGATGCCTGCATTCAGATTTGTTCAGTAAAGCTGTATCAGCTATGCCTAGACCCACTGGTTAGACAAAGGCTTGAGAAATGCCTGATCAGAAGGTTGTAGAATGGCAGACACTTCCTTAAGCTAGATGACTGCCTACAACAAAGGTCAGAATGCAATAATTCACAGGAAGTTACACTGCAAAATGTTGCCTGATAAAAATATTTTTAAGCATCATTGAATTAGACTTCTCTTTGCAAAACATATTGCACAACTTTGTGGTAATAAATGCAATAGATCACATTACAAAGAAAAAGTGACTGTATCATCAATCGATTCAGTGGAAAACAATGTATGAAAACAGTGTCTGCAAATTATGAAAACATGCACAAGTTACTTCCTCAGTTGCACACTTGTTTGCTCTGTTTTGTACATAGTTTTAACATTATCTGCTTTTTATGTTCCAGAAGCTTGCATATTTACTTTAGCTTTATGCTAGACAATAATTGGTCTGTAAAATATATCACACCTTACTGTTATCTACTGTTTTCCTAAGTCCTATGTAATTTATATATACTTCATTAATATCTTATAAGTAAAACAGGTATAGACCCCTGTGGAGTACTGCAGAAGTCCAGGTAAATTCCGCATTTTCGCCTTATCAAAACTGCTTATCATCATATACTCCTTTACTTTGCTAAAGGTCAATGTTCTTATTTCTCCATCTTTTTTTTTTTGTCTTGGTTCAGTTGCATTTTGTAGGGGGTGAATATGAGTGAATTGTACATTTTGCTGGTCTGGACTGAGATGAGGCAAATGTTGATGGAAGTGAATTGGGGGGGGAGGTGATAAGTAAATTATGACTTGCTTACTGTGAACTACAGCCAGGCAGAGCTCAACTAGTAACACAATGTGAAGACTTTCTAAGCCTTGCATTTACTGAGCTGACTACATGTTACAGACAGAGGGCAGCCATCTTTCACAGGGTTATGAGCCATTACATTAGCATAGTTCTGGTCGCTTGTTTGGCACATTCTAATCCCCTCTCTAATACCCTTTTTTGGTGTAGCACTATGCTGCTGTCCAGGTATACATCTATGTACATGCCCCTGGGGGTGGAGCTGCCTCTTTAGCATTCAAAGAGGAAGGAAATGTTAACATCAGCATTTGTTCAGTGCTCCATGTTTGTAGTTAGAAAGTAATGCTTCACTGGTAAGGCCCCAATAAATTAACAGTGAGGTTGGTCCCTGCATGCAAATCATTTCCAAGGTTACTGGTGGCAAAACAAGGAAGAGAGAAAGTAAAAAAGGGTCACATCATGCAGGTTGACAGACTCCTGTGGGCAGACCTCTCAACTGTCCCTGATGTAGACTCCGATTGTAGGTCTGTCCCTCTTAATCCCTCTTGAAAACTGGTGACTGCTGAAGAAATTATGGTGAATTGCCCTTAATAAATAATGATAGTAATTCAGATTTATAGACGTTTTACGTCACAACATCTATATTAATCCACATTCTCTTATTCTGCAAATGTTTCAGGTTAATAGTACAAATATTTAAAAAATGTCCCTGATTGTCCCTGATTCTTTGAGGATTTGTCCCTGATTCTGTTGAGAGCTATGCCCGTGGGCATGAATTTAGAATAATGGTTGCATGTGTAGTGTCTAAGTGATGATCAAAGACCATAAAACATATTTTTGTATTACAAGGGGACTAATCAGCAGGTATATTAAGTTATAGAGGGATTTTCTGTATCCAGACTATTTAACAAAAAGCAGTATGTTGTAATTTGTTTAATAAATAGATGTTACTGAAGAAGCTATTTGCGCAGAGTGACTTAGACATTAAAATGAGTTAACCAAAAGCATTACAATGCTATTATCACATTATGCTGATTCATTAAGGCAAATGTTTGTGGAGTAAAATTACGCATGTTCATAGAACATGGTTCATAGGTTAGTACTAGGCTAACTGCCCTTGTGGGCCATTTCCCGCATAGCCAATTACCCTATGTGAGAATCAAACCTTGCACCTTGTGTCTGTAAGGTAAACACTTAACCATTATGCCATCATCCCACCTCTTATGGTATAATAACATACATACAACAACAATGGTATATGTTACGGAGCTAACTTGGTAATCATTTTTAATTCTATGACGACTTAGTGCAAGTCCTGGATTAGTAAGAATGAGCAAAAGAAGATGCAGACCTACATACACTAAGTCTGAGGTCAGAGTTAGTGTATATATAAGTAGTGGGGGTATGGGGAATGTACCCTGTTGCAAAGAAAAAAAAAAGTGTTTATTTTATTTATCAGGCTTGCAGATCTTTATAGTTAGCTGGGTTCACTAGTTTTATTACAACATAGGATTCTGTCAAGTGACCAGAATTTTGTTTTGTAACTTTGATATAACTATAATCACTTGATCTCCAGGATAAAATTCTCTAACATTGCATCCTTACTATAAGTGAGTTCATACATTTCTTGGGTTTGGCTATCTATTGTCTTTCTACTGGTGGTATTCTTTTTAGCCTCACCTACATCTACAATGTGGTGGAGGTTCTTTTTTCTTCTTAAGCTTCTTTTGCTATATTCAGCAGTAATCTGGGTTGGCATCCATATAACAATTCAAAAGGGAAAGTCCAGTGGAGGACTTTGGTGCCTTCTACATAGCAAACAGAACGCAAGCAAGTAATTGGTCCTAGGTTTTCTTCTGTTGACCTCTCAATCATCACCATCATCATCATCAACCCCCTTTTTCCTATTTTATACATGGGGTCAGGGTGTCGTGTTAACTGTCACCATCACTTTCAATACACAGCACATTCCTGCCTTTTTCAACACACATACCTGACTGTCACAGGTCTTCGCTCACACAGTCTATCCACCTCTTTGCCAGATGCCCTTGTTTTCTCTTACCTTCTTCCTGTCTGTCCCAAATCTTCTTCACTAGATTGTCTTCAGCTTTCCTGCACATGTACCCAGACCTCCATAATCTATTCTGTTTGATCTTATCTGCAATTGGAAATACTTTGGCTTCTGCTCCTATGTCTTCATTTCTTCATCTGCCCCACAGTGTGCATTCCTACCGCCCTTCTCAGGCACTTCATTTCCATCACCTCTAGCTTTCTCATCTGCTCTGCCTTTACTGCCCAGGTTTTTGTACCATACAGTAGTATTGGTTGCATCACTATTTTGTAGACCTTACTTTTTCGCTTTTTTGGCATTCTTCTGCCATATACTACCTGGCAGTCTGTGTCAGTTGGCTGCAGCCCCTCTGATTCTACCTCTGATCTCTTTATTCAGACTTCCTTCTCCTCAACCATCCCTCCCAGATACTTGAACCAGTTAACCTGTTCCACTATCCTTCCTTCTATTTCAGTTCTCAGTTTATTTTGATTTCCCCAGTTTTCTGCCATTACCACTGTCTTACCTGTACTTAGTTTCATCCCATGTGCCTTCAGTTTTGCATTCCATTCCCCTATCCTTTGCTGAAGTTCTTGCTCAGAGTCTGCCTGTAATGCCACATCATCTGCATTAGCAAACAGGTCAACTTTGTTGATCTGTCCCCTCTGACCTGTTTGGTAATGAGTCCATTACCAGTATGAACAGCAGTGGACTCAGAGCTGAACCTTTGTGCACACCCACTACCACTGGAATCCCTCTGTGAGACTGAACACTATTTGCACTTGAGTCATTGGGTCCTTGCACATAGCCTGCACTAATCCATCCTACCAATGTTTCTGGGACTTCAAACCACCTTAGTACTGCCCAAATCTGCTTTCTTGGGACCTTGTCATTTGCTTTCTCCAAGAGTAGGAATGCCTAGTTAGACTTTTTCTTCATCTTTAGCTTCTTCTCAACTGTCTCACTGCAAACATTGGGCCAGTTGTGCTGCATCCTGATCCGAATCTGAACGGCTCATCTTCCATCTTACTTTCTACTGTTCTGTGTATCCATTTGTCAATCACCCTCTCCAGAACTTTCATGCAATGTGAGAAGAGTTTGATGCCTCTGTACTGCCAACAGTTGTGGATTTCCCCTTTTTCTTGTACACTGGCATGAGTACGTTTATTCTTCAGTCATCTGGAATGCACCTCTCTCTCTCCACATTGCTATAAGTACTGTTAAGAGCCATTTCTCCCCTATCTCACTCAGCATCTTTATCATATCTGCTCTGACCTCATCTGATCCTGCTGCTTTCCCTGACTTCATTCACCTTAGTGCTGCTCTTATGTCTTCTATGGTGGGCTTCTCTTCTTCTCTCATTAGCCTGTGTCTGGAGCAGTTCAGCTTCTGTGTGGTTTTCTTCAATCAGAAGCTGCTGGAAGTGCTCCTTCCATCTACCTTTGATATCTTGTAGGCATCCCATATGAAGGTTGTCTGACTATCTTCTTTATCTTTCTGCCTTTGTCTTGTAACCTGATATAGTTTATTTGTACCACCTACTAAGTGACTTTCCAGAAGGTGGTAGAGTGTCTCTGATGCCCTGTACTTTGCTAGTGCAACTCCTTTCTTAGCTTCTTTGTTAGCTGGCCATTATTCCTTCCTAGCCTAGTCTGTCTTTTCTATCTCACATTTCTTCCTGCACTCCTTTCTTCTGATCACTTCTTGGACTTCTGCATTCCACCACCAGCTTTCCTTATGTATCTTATTTCCATACCTGTCTTGGCCACATATCTGCTCTGTAGTCCTCACACATGCTGTTTTGAGGTGATGCCATTCTTCAACTTCACCTGTTTTCTCCTCTTCTTCTTGAGGTGCTACAGCCTTGAGTAATTTTTTGAACAGTTATACTTTCTCTCCAGTCAACTTCCAGGTCTTCAGCCTGGTCTCTGTTGACTTTACAGCCTTCTCAGACCATTGCTTGCAGCTGATTGTGGCAACCAGTGGTTTATGCTGTGGGCCAACTGTTTCACTGGGGATGACTTTGCAATCACCGTCTCTATGCCAATACCCTTTCTTTACTAGGAGGAACTCTACCTGAGTGGCATGTTGGCCACCATTGTATGTGATCTTGTGACTGTCTCTTTTTCTGAACCATGTGCTGGCTTTTATTAAGCCATTTGCCAGACAGAAGTCTAGAATGGCCTCTCCCTTCTTTATTCCTGTTGCCTCACCCACGTGGACACAGGCAGTCCTCATATCCTGTTCTGTCTGTTCTTATGTGTGCATTCAAGTCACTCATTATCAGCACCAATTCATGTTGCTCTGCTTTATCTAATAGGTCTTGTAACTGCTGTTTGAATACTCTTTTCCTCACTATCACAGCCCTGCTGTGGGGAATAGGCTGATATTATGAATACTGCCCTATCATTCCACTGGAGTCTGATTGCCACAAGTCTGTCACTAATTCTGATGATACCCCTCACTGCCTTCTGAAGCTTCTGTCTCACCACAGTTACCACACCATTTCTAGCCTGTCCTCCTTATTAGTAGAAGACTCTGGATCCAAAGCCAAGTGTCTTTGCTACACTGCTCTTCCACCTTCTATCTTGGTTACATGGGATGGCCAGCCTCTTCTGTACTATCATATCCTCTGCTTCCAAGCTACATCCTGTCAGTGAACCTACAATAAGTGCAGCAATTATTAGTTCATGTTTGGCAGGTTAATTGGCTATATGTCCAGCTTTCACTCAGTACAGTTATCCCAATTAACCCAGGCTAGGCAACATATTGACCCAGGGTGCTGGTCATTATGGTCGGTACACACTGGCCAATAGGTGCACATACCCCCCCCCTACCATTAGCATGGGTGCTTGGTATAGGTCAGAATAGGCCGGGTCCTCAACCCATTTAGCACCAGGAAATACTCATGCCCACAGCTGCATTCATTGGTGAGTTTGAGATGGAAACACTGAGCATGTTTTTTGAAGGTGGGCAGAACCCTAGAGTGACACAGGGAGAACATGCAAACTCCAAACAGGCATTGTTTGTCAGATGTCAGGATTGAACCTTGCACTTTGTGCATGAGAAACGAAGACCTTAACCATTGTGCCAACTGGTGACTCTGTTGACTTTGCACCACATCCTCTTTAGTATCTTACAGAACCTTTTGAAGCTGTCTGGTAGCACTCTTATCTGTATGGCTTGTAGCATTTGTAACAAGGCTACCAAAATCTAAGACATAAAAGGGTTTCCTCAATTCATCATTATATTTTTGGGTATGCCAACATGGTTACAAAGTAATACAGACTTGGTAGCAATGCCATAGTACTGGCTTATGTAAGGGAATGATGTGCAAGTATCTGGTGGCATAATTTAGGATAACTAATATGCACTGATATTCCCAGCCTGACTTAGGTAAAGCTCTTATCAGGTCTTTTTGAATGGGGTCTCTGTTATTGATACGAGTCCCCTACTAGATTTTACTGAAGAAGTATGCTGATATTTCAGGCATGAGACAAATTACTGATCTGTCATGTAGACACCTGCCAAATGAACCCACCCAGTACCTTTTCTTTTGTCTTTTTTTTCTATCTGAGGGTCACCTAATACAAAACTATGTACTAGTTTCATTATCAGGATGCTATAGTGTTTGGGTGCCAAATGTTCCCTTCTTTTAGTCACTCTATAAATGAAATTTCTGAATGCCTTAAAATATGGGAAGGTGAAAACACTATTTGGCCTCATAGGTAAGTGATCAGCTACTTGCATATTTTTGAGCTTCCACTAGTGTAGGGTTCTCCCACTAAAACACCCTGAAACTAAGCCGTGACTGTCCAGCCCCCTCTTCGAGATAACTTTCATCAAGTATCCATGGCTGTTCTCTATTTTTCTTACAAGTTCACAACTATAAGTAAGAGAAGGGTATTATTTCATAATCAGCTGCCTCCTTACCTATTTGTTCATCCTTCTCCAGCATTCTGCGCTGCTATATATCCTTAAAGACAGATTAGGATTTTCCTACTATTACTTTATGTACCAGCTGGGGTACAGCCCCTTTAGTGTGCAGTAGTCCTTCATAATTAGTATTAAAATGCAAGCGTGGCAGCAGTGTAGCCTTCCCCTGACAGGTTCTTTGTGTAATCAGATCAGTTTTTGACAATAAGCTCACTGAAGGCTGAGGTCACCAGTCTATTATTGCATGAAACAGCCTCTACAGCTAGTCCACTTTTATAGACATTTCGAATTTTTGCACTGACAAATGAATTATAGTTCATAATATTCATACACAGAAGAATACAAACAAAATGTTCTTCTGGTACATATACATTATACATCCTTATGCCACTTAACTTTGCCTTGCACTTCATGGACTCTTACAGCAGATGGCAGTTTCTGTACAAATGGCCTTTTTCATTACATTTGAAGCACCCTAGAAATAGTTAACTTGAATGTACCCCCTTCCACCCACTGGGAGTCCTTGTCATGGTTCAAAGTTATCAATCTATAGCTTAGTTTTATTTTTTGAACCTCTTTTAAAAAATAAGTCATTTCTTTCAGAGGACCACTTTTCAGGGACAGTGATTCTTAAGGGGTCAAAAATATATATCAATGAGTATTATCTGGCTTTTCATTTTTCTGGGATAGGTCTTTCTCATCCTTTTTTTCTGAGCACACAGGATAACATTTGTATAACAAAAAAAAAGTTTTCATAACTAATTGTGGCACTACTTGCCCAGCCAAGTTGCTGTCTGCTTGCAGCCATTTCATGGGCAGGTGTAGGGCATCATACAGTTCAGATTGTATCATTTGCCTTGCTGAAAAGGTCTTCAGTGAGGCATTTTAGATTGAGCTACTATGCCGAACTTAAGTGTCTCGTAATCATCAATGAAATCACGTGAGAGGTCCAGTTAATCACTGACAAGGAATGGGGTCACTAGGCTCTCCCACCTAGGGTTTGGCCACTTTTCCCTTTCAACTATGCTTTCAAAACTTAACAGGAAAGCTTCTACTATGTAATTTGTGTCCATTTTGAGTAGGGAGTCACTGTCCAACATAATTATCTGATCCACTAGAGCAGGCTGTACTGTACATTTCCAGGCAGAAATGCTAGATGAATCAGTTTGTATATGCCATTATAGTCCAGCAATCTACTCTGATAGTGCCTGAGTACATTTTTTCTGGACCTTTAGCATCTTCAGCATGATGCCTTCATTCTGTTGCAATTTTTGTGTCAAGGCTGAAGGATCATTTTCCAACATGAAATGGCTATTATAGTGATGCCAAAAGAAACCCCAGTGTGTGTGTGACACTATGCCCAATCTTTCCATGAGCATGACAAAAACTTCACCTTGTTTCAAGATGTTAGCTTAGATCAAACACATCTCTCCACAGAACAATACCCATTGACTTGAATCACATATTTTAACAAAAATGATTATACAACCCAGTCCTGTTTCTATGAACAAGATCTGATATGTAGAAGTTACTTTCTTCTTCTTCTTTTGGCTTTTTCCCCGGTTAGGGGTCGCCACAGCAGATCACCTGTCCACTCATGATTGGCAGTGGAGTTTTTATGGTGCCAAGGTGCCAGCCCAGCACCCAACCTTCCACAGAGGGCACACGCATGCACACACTCACACCTGGGGCCAATTTGGAGTATCCAATCCACCTACAGCATGTCTTTGGGATGTGGAAGGAAACCGGAGCACCCGGAGGAAACCCACACAACCACAGGGAGGACATGCAGCCTCCGGACAGAAGGCACACCAGCCGAGAATTGAACTGGAGAACCTCTTGCTGTGAGGCAGCAACGCTAACCGCTGCACCACCATAATGGTGTTGTAAAGTGGTCTATGTCTATAAATAACTTCTCAGTTTTTTTTTTTTTTTTGGTACTGATGAATATCAGTTAACCTCTATGTCTTAATCAGGAACTACATACATATCTACCCCAATTTCTTTCTTTCTCTCATATTCCAGGAAACACTTTTTCCCCATTCAAAGATGGTACATTTTTAGCAATACATTTAGGTCTTCCCATGTACTGCTTTCTCTCAAACAATTAGGTACCCTACACTGTTCTACTAAGGAAAGAAGCATGCCAGTTACCTCTATTTTGGCTTCCTTAAAGTCACACAGTCATATTTTTCAGACTCGAGTCACTTCTTATGATTACTTCTGGTGAAATGAACTGGCTCATACCTTTTTTATGTTTTAACAGCCCAGGTGGGTTAACAAAGTCAGGTTAGCATCAAATAAAAGCTGATTCTTTCCACTAATTCTTTTAAGTGTGGGCTAGAACTTTTTTTTTCATTGTTTCAGCCCATCCTATAATGTGGGAATGTGTACATGTATGAGTGTATTAGCACAACTCATACCAGAACATTACTTATACTTAATTCACTGGCAAAAATCCACTGAGTGCATACTCAATCAAACATTAAGTACAAGACAAAATATATTTTTTTTCTGAGGGAACCCATATTTCCTGCTACTTATATGTACAAACTCTGAGATCACATAACAGTAGAGAAAAAAGAAAAGCCCTAAACCCCAGTGTCACATGATTTCAAATGAAGTCCATTTTGACATGTTTGACAAAGGGTAAATTGTTTAAAAAAAATTATCCTTTGACCAAAGAAATTTCCATCCATAGCATCTAAAGGCAGATATTGATGCATGTAAGCATTGCCATTTAAATTATTAATTCTGATGCACCAAATTACGCATTAGTCAAAGTACCAATTAATCGGACTGCAAATAATTGCAAAAAAAATTGTGATTATTGGTTTATGAACAGCTACTCCTTCACAAAAGCACTACAGTTGATTCCTTTTCACCACAGTAGGGCAACCATGGGGTTATAAATGCTACACATATATCTACCTATCTATCTATATATATGTGTATGTGTGTGTGTGTGTGTGTGTGTGTGTGTGTGTGTGTGTGTGTGTGTGTGTGTGTGTGTGTGTGTAAGAGGGAGGTCGGCTTCAAAACCACTAATTTAAATGCTACTTACTTATGCTAACTTTGAAATCTCTTGCACCATGGAAGTCAGAATTCTTCAAGATACTACAATCTCAGTCTATTTAAGAAGCTATATAAAACCCAAATAATGATCACATTAGAGTTTCAGTTTCTAATACCTTGCACTTCAGCCTGGCACCTTACAGAAGGCAGGGTCTCATCACTTGATCACTGAACCCCAGGCAGAAAGACTGATGCTGATTATGTAATTATTTTACAGTAAAGGGTATTCCTCCAATCCCTGTTTCATGGTCAGAGAAGCCTACCGAGTAGTGAACATTGGTTAGGGTCACTCCAACAACTACTTGTACTTTCAGACCCCTACTGCATTCGTATTGTATTAGCTCTGTCAGCAGCTGATTAGGCAAGACCAGTCTTGTCACCTAATTAATGCAGGTATAGGTGTGCCCACTGATGTAACCTGTTTACTGCAATCTAGTTAGATTCCCTTATTCCAGTCAGCAATTGTTGTGTAACAAGGTAGGTGTGATGTCCATATAAATCATTTATTTTCTTTCACAGTGATACAATGATTGAATTGTGATTGTGTGAAAGGTGTTAACACAGGAAATGATACATAAACAGAGATATCATGGTGGAGATTTGGCTTGTTGTTAGAAACTAAAACATATACTTGGGCCATGCATTGATGAACAATTATTTGTAACTCGGGTTATACTTCAAAACTATTTATGTATTTAGTTTGAAATACACCTTTCATTTAATGTTCACAATGAGACCACCTTTAGCAAGGTCCTTCCTCACTTAACACTTCCTTCTAGACTGTCCAGTTTTTCACAAGCCAGAAGAACCATTGGCATAAATTATCTTTACACTAAACTGCCATATGCACTGCTGGTAGTGTCCTTTATCTCTCTTCAGGATATGAATCGATCTTCTACAGCTTACTGTTAATAAAAGATGCAGATTCCTCTAGTTTTCTAGTGACAGGGAACACTAAGGAGCACAACTGTCTGCCTCTTGCCAAAGCCAGCTAGCCCCAAATAACGTCAAGAGCAACCTTTTACCCTCATTAACTTCCAAGCTGCTGTAATTCAGCTATATCTTCCCCTTGTTAATAAACTCACAATGAGAATGGTGTTATACTCTACATTTTACCAGCCAGAATGTTCCCTGTCTCCTTAGGCCCTCTTTAAATCTTTCAGTTGTAGAAAAAGCATTCTCAAAAATGGTTCCTGTGCCAGAGACTAGGTCTTCACAGGAAATATGGAACACCTGAATGTCTCTGATTTTCAGTAAACAGTTAACAGAACATCTCAGACAGATGTACAATTGTAAATGCTTCCATGATTGTGAATAATGTCAACACACTGAAATGTTGATGCCTAATGCCTTGGCTAACATAATTATGATATACGCATCATTCCACAGACCCAGGCAATAACAGCCCCATAAGTCTGACCAGCCTCATATGAAAAGCCATGGAAAGACAGCATGGAATTAATCAGTCAAGACATTGAGAACCTCCAAATACTGGACCCTTCTCAGTTTGGATTTGTCAAGGGCAGGTCATGCTTACTCAACCTGGTAGATTTTTTTGAAAAGGTCACCCAAGCAATGGATGAATGCAAAATGTTAAACACCGCATACCTTGACCTAACCAAATCTTTTGATACAATTCTCTACTCAGGCATTGTAGAAAAACGAAATAAACTGGGAATAAACCCCATATGTCACCCACTGTATTTCCAGCTGGCTCACAGATAGGATTCTTCTATTTGTCATCTACTTTTCTGAGGTAAAAGACAATACTAAAGGGTTATGAATGTCTAAGTTTGCAGATGACTGCAAGCTAGGAGCAGCCATTGAATCTCCAAATGACTTAGCCATACTGGAGGAAGGTTTACATCAAATAAATAACTGGTGCCAAAATCATGGACTGAAACTAAATGTCAAAAAATGCAAGGTTGTGTTGAACACACATATTCATAATAGTAAGCATAGTACTTATATACACATGCAGAGCCTCAATCCAGTCAAGTAAGGTTGTGTTGAACTAATGTTTCCATCATCATAAATATATTCATATTAGCAAGGCAAGCAGCGTGTTAACAGACCAGTGTCATTTCCCTACCACATGGGAACAGGAACTTTATAAAATCTGTCTGGCTTCTTAGGAGCTGGAGGTTGAGAGTCAGGAGCCTGAAAAGCTGTTGTAAATATATCCAAAAGACAGCTAACACAGGAGGCACTGCAGGGGGTCTGGGTGAGTCCATTTGCAAGAGTTCATAATATCTCTTTTGAAGCTCAGAAACCAGGGAACAGTCTCATTTAAAGTGTTCTGTTATGTGGACCAATGTATCCGCTAAGTATAATTCTTCAAAAGGAGAGTCAGGAGACAAAGAATTTTCATCAGATGCCTTGGCCAGAGGAGCATGGATCAGGGAGGAATATGCCAAAGATTCTTCAGCAGAATCCATCTCTTCATCAGAAAAATCAGAATCCCTAGGTCTTCCATTAGGTAGAAATGGCAGGGATGGACAACCCTTTTTGGAGGTTTCAGGGCCATAAGGGCATTAAAGAGCCGCTGGGTGAATTTCTACCACTCTTTGTGAGGATCCTTAGCTGCAGAAGCCATATGTTTGTTTTCTTGTTTCTTTGGTAAAGTAACATCTACATTAAGAACTCTAGGAGGTTCAGACTCCTGTCTAGATTCGATGTGAGCAACAGGCACCTCTCCCCTAATTAAAATTTGGGGAACCCCTAGGCTCTTCCAATATAATCAGCCACAGTTCCTCCTCTATATCTGTACCAGAAGTATTACAGCCATGGCAGATGTGGGAGTAGACAGCTCTGTGTTGGCCTCCAACTGGGTCGTGGCAGAGGGAACTGGTGTCAGCCCTGTATGATCCTTTGGTTCTTTATCCAACCCAAAGGGAAATGCCTGGAGATGGCTGGACAGCAGCAGGTTCAGTATGTGCTTTTTTTGATTTTTTCTTAAGTGGTGGCTGAACTTAAGGGCAGGCAGATTCAGCCATGGTACCTTGGTTTTCCAAATAAACAGAAGGGGACAAAAGATGGCTGTGGAGTGTCTAAGAGAAAAACACCTGACAGATATCACACTGAGTATGGTCATACATAACACCTAAACAAAAAAGACACTTGTTTTGTCTGTCTTTATAGGGAATCTGCCTTCCATACTCAAATTATCCCTTCCTTAATGACATGAAAACAAACTACAAGATTGAAAAAAGAAAGGAATGAACCTCAATGGGGCACTTATCTTTAGAAGGTTCAGTAGATGAACCTGCTCAGTGAATGGCATGCAAATCAAATTCAGAGGTAGTGTTCAGACTGGCAGCAAAGAATTTCTGAAGATGAGGTGTCTGTGCATCACATATGTACCTTACACCTTGCACGTAGGACATATGTCTGACATACAACACCTGGAAGGTGTAAAGGCTTAGTTGTACTATCCTGACATTAGGCTATCCTCAGCAGGATAGCTCAACAGTAATGAATACTGAAATAGTGATAAAGAAGGACATCCTCAGTTATTCTCTAAGGTCACAGTGTTTAGAAAAGGGAAAATTAAGTCATACATTTCAATGTGTACAACCATGATACATAATCCCTGTCCATCCAACATCATCAGATTGATTTTGGTAAAACCCGTGTATAAAGTCGCGGTTATTCAGGCTGACACTAATGACATGAAGAATACTCCGCTTAATAATATGAAAGATACTTTGATGGTTATTTGGAGCTTCTAGACACTCAAAATATTATTTGTATGTGTGTGAAATTACACTTTCTCATTCTTGTTCAGACTACTACTTTACTAAAGCTCTTATGTACAATACTTGGCTATGTCAACTATCATCATGTTATAATACTAGGCTAGTAACGCTTTAGGAAGATTGTGTTTTGCATTACAGAATGTTCTCTAGAGACATGTTACATTTAAGCAACTATGGTGTTGTATACGTAGCAAATAAAATCTCTGTATCACCCCATGAAGGAAAAAGCTCAATGTACACAATTAACTGGTTTACCTTCATCTGTGCGTATTGTACATGGGCAAACAGCAATTGTCCAAAAGGCAGTTTGCATACGCCGAACGGAAAAAGGTTTGAATGTGCAATGAGCAAATGCACAGTGACATTCGTCATTGTGGGGAGGATTGCCCTATAGTGGGGATCAGAAAATGGTCCCTTTCCCCACTGTAGTGCGATCTCGGATTTGGAATATTAAAGTAGGAGGGGTGTGGGGGGCGCAGCTTGCCCTCTGCTTTACACTTCATTAGATTTTTTGTTCAACATTAATGTTCGAAAATCAGCAAATCTGCTTTTCGATTTGCTGATTTTCGAACATTTAAAACTGTCGCTGTTTTCATTTACATGGTTATGATTCGCTCATATGAGCAATCGCCCCACTGTGATTCGGCTTTGTAAATGTAAACCCAATGAACTAGCAACATCAGTAAACAGAGGTATGAAATGTTTTTATTGTAATGCCAGGAGTCTCTGTAAGAAATTTGATGAGCTGATAGTTCTCATTTATCTACAAAATTATACAATTGTTGCAATTACTTGGATTCTTCTCAACTTAATTTTTTTTGACAACTTTACTAAATATGAGTGTTTAAGAATTAGCTTACAGGAGTAATATTACTCTGTGGGCACATAACTCAATTCTATCTAAATTACTACACAAAAGCAAGGAGAATTAATTAATTGAAGTCCATTTAACAACACAGACACAAAAGCAGCCAATGTGTTATAGAACACCTAATATGAGCAGTGACAAACAGTGGAACTTTTTATCCAATTTGGATAACTGTTTAGCGAACAAATCAAGTGTTTTTCTTCTTGGGGACTTAAATTATCCAACCACAGATTGGTCTTCTCTAACAGCTACCTCAAATTAGGAATGGGAATGTCTTGGTATATCATATTTTGGTTTACTTCTATTGGTACATTACTGCATATGGGGAAGGCCCATTTTGGATACTGTAGCCTCTACCAAAGTTGATATTGTCAACTATTTAGATATAATATCCATCAGGTGGATCAGACCACAATGCCATTGTGTTTATCCTTTGTCATCTAAAACAGTATACAGGAAATATAGGAACAACCATAATCTTATTGATTTCCATGTCTTAAATAACCAACTTGTTGAGACTTACTGGGAAACTGCTGCACCATACAAAGTAGTACAGTGGTCTAAATCCCTTAATAAACTGTATAGGAAAAAGAAAATGTTGATACTTATGTCAATAGGAGAAAATTAAACTATATTAGCAAATGCTTTAAGCATAAGATTAAGAAGGCTAAGGAGAAATATTAGCTCAAATTTAACAGCAACTTTACAAAAAAAGAGCACATTTCACATGTCACTTTAGATAATAATGTGATATATGATATGGACATTATAGTTAATCAATTCAACAGATTCTTTGTAACATCTAATCCAGCTGACAGCTGTTGTATGGATTATGATTTAACAGTGGTTTTGGATGTTTGCCCAGAGATCTCTAAGTCTATAATTCTTAGGGCACCGAACAAAATATAATACATCGACTATGGTACTTGAGCTAATCCCAGGTTGTTAGAATGAAAGACAATTTAGTTATTATTTTATATGTTGTATTTAACAAATTGCTGTACCCATGTCATGGAAACTCTCTTGCGTTATACCTATCCACAAAAAAGGGAAGAAAGACATTATTAAGAACTATAGAGCAATAAGCTTGACTTTTATATTATGAACAACTTTTGAAAGGTGTCTTACAGATCTGATAAATACAACTGGTACAAGCTTAGCTAGTAGAGATATAGACCAATATGGGTTTATTTCCAGTAGATCTACCTTATGTAACCTGGTCAGTTTTTATGACCAGGTCACTTTAGCTTTGGACAAAGGTCTCTCTTCTGGAGTTATCTATTTGGATGTAGCAAAAACATTTGCCAGTTTAAGTCACTCGGCAATAAGAACTTGTTGGTTGGACTCCGATATAAAAATTTATTTGATCAGATGGATAATAAGGTAGAAACAGAGAGTTAAGATAAATAATGTCTATTCTGACTATTTATTTGTTGTTCCAAGTGTACCTTGGGATCAGTTCTGGGCCCATTTTTGTTCAATATTGTTTTTTTCAACTATGTCAAATGATAGTAGATTATGGATATACAAATATGCTGATGACTGTAAAATAGGCTTCATTATCCAGAATAGTAATGACATCAAGCAATTAAACACATATCTTGCCAGACTGAACAACTGGGCTACAAACTTTGGTCTAACCTTAAGCTTGGAGAAATGTAAATTAATGTATTTTTCAAACAAAATCTTAAAATCACCTATTTATTTATCTTCATATATGTTTCAAGAGGTTGACACCTATCAAGATCTGGGTATTAATGTTACCTCCCATCTGTTCTTCAAAATGCATGCTATTATTGTTGCCACAAAATTAAATAAGCAGATGGGTTTTTGTTAAAGAATCTTATAGCAAGAGATGCACATTTTCTAACTGAGATGTTTAAAATTTATATAGGGCAAATTATTGAGTACAACATAACTTTTTGTGTTTATTCAAACTCACAGCTAAACAGTCTGGAATGAGTTCAAAGGAGAGTCACTAAAAGAATAGTTCAAGTCAATAATCTACACTACTTTTCTAGATGCAAGTACCTGAACTTATTTTCCATCATTTACAGGTATTTACAGGGGAAATTGATTTTGGCATACAAATTTTTAGATAGGAGTTTGCAAATTATGTTTGATATAGAAATTAATAATAATACAAGAACCTTGAAACACAATCATTTTGAAATTTGTCACTAAAATGAGGACACATTGTTTTAGATACTGTTACAGCTCTGTTTGGAACAACTTACCAGTTCACATAACGTGCTGATGGACTGGGCAGTTTTAAGTGAGGGTTGGTTGCTTGGGCCAGAGTTAGGGCATATGAATATCCATTATTAAAATCAGTATTGTTAGATGACACTTTGTACTAAGAACTGCATAATAATAATATAGAGGACACTTTGGCCTAAGTGCTGTATAACAATGATAATGATAATTATCTGGTGCACCTTATCACCTTAAATCACTCAATATTTATTAAAAGTTAATAGTGACACACACAGGGAGATTTATTTCTGCAGTAATAATCAAAATAAAAAAATCAGGTGTAATATTAAAAAAATGTAGCAACAGCTTGACACACATGCAGTAATTGTTGCAATTAAGATAAAAAACTGATGATTCAATTAATGTCTTTATCCACTATATAAATGAAATGTATATATATATATATATATATATATACATATATATATATATATATACATATATATGTATTTTCCTTTAAAAACATAGGTGACAAAGCATTGTTGGTAAAAATAAACTTGCCAGTAATAACCAGATCTAATTTATTTATTTATTTTTATTTATTTATTTCCAGTTTGATTACCGGGGAGGTCCACTGGGCCCAGAGAGCCCCTTTTCACTGGAGGCCCAGGGAGAAAGGCTCCATGAAACAGATTACAGTAAAGACAGCAGTCCAATAAAAATAAGGTACAACTATAAATACATATCAAATAATACAAAGTGTGAGCAATATTGCCCATAGTGGAAAAATATCGTGCAGATACATTTTAACAAATTCCCACAGTTAAAGTCAAAAGCTATTTACAATATTTACAGAGTGTGAGAGATCGTGTGGGAATTAGCTATAGAAGGTTATAGCCGGCTATAAGGTGCTTAGGAACTCAGGAGGATACCCTCCCAGGGGCTTTTGTTAAAGAGTTCTAGGTAGAGAGAATGCAGTTACATTTTCATATGGAGGAGACGTAGGTATAAAACTGTGTTTTGAAGTTGTTTGTATTTGACACTGTCCTTAGTGCGGAAGGGAGAGAGTTCCATTCTTACCCAAGGAGAAGGAGATGAGAAGTTGTCCAGCAGGATTTTTAGGTTTGTGGATAGTAATCAAGTTTTGGTGTTCAGATCTGAGAGTTCTGTTTGGGGTGTATGGGGGATGGATGTTGGTTAGAGCTGGGCATTTGGTTGGATTAAATATTAGTCTATGTGCTGTAGTAAGCTGGAGGAAGTCCAGGTAATTTGTGAATTCTAACCAGTTGAGGGATTGGAGGGTAACAGTGATGTATGGAATGTTTGGCTTTGGTGGCAAATTTAGAAATTTTGTTATAACAGCTTTCAAGTTTGGAAGTGATAGAAGAGGATAGGTTAGTTAGTAGTGGGGCACCATACATATGGGAGGGAATGAGGTAAGAGGAGGCCAGAGTATGTCTGGTAGAAGTAGAGAGGAAGTAGTTGTTGCTGTATAGCATACCTAGTTTTTGGTGGGTTTTCTTTATATTTTGCTGAATATGGATGTCGAACTTGAGGTGTTCGTCTATAGTTACACTGAGTAGTTTGGCAAAGGGAACAACTTTGATCGGGGAGTTGTTTTGGCTAAGGACATGGAAGGAATTTTTATCAACAGAGAAAGATTATGAGGGAGTGAATAGTAGTATTTTAGATGTGTTAGCATTGAGAGAAAGGTGATTTTGGCACATCCAGATCTCAGTAGTTGAGAAGGCAGTCTGAGTTTTAGATAGGAGTTCAGAGAGTTTAGAGGCAGAGCAGACAAGTGTAGAGTCATATGCATATTGGATGACTTTGGCATTAGGAATAGCAGAGTGAAAGTTATTGATAAAGATATTAAACAGCATTGGTCCAAGGATGGACCCCTGTGGTACTCCGGTAGGAGTGGGTAAGAAAGGTGAGCTGCCTTTCTTCCATTTCGCAACCTGATATCTATCTGACAGATAGCTTGAGAACTAGGAAAGAGTGTCTTGGGAGAGATTTAGGTTTGATAGATGACTTAGAAGGTGCTTATGGGAAACAGTATCGAATGCTTTAGAGAGATCGAGGAGCACTGTGGATACTACGTTCCCAGAATCTATCAAACCTAAATCTCTCCCAAGACACTCTTTCCTAGTTTTCAAGCTATCTGTCAGATAGATATCAGGTTGTGAAATGGAAAAAAGGCACCTCACCTTTCTTACCCACTCCTACCGGAGTACCACAGGGGTCCATCCTTGGACCAATGCTGTTTAATATCTTTATCAATAACTTTATAGATCTATTAATTAGGATACTAATTGGGAGAGATATACCATAAGCAGCAGACTTGAGAAAAGAAGAGGAGATGTTGTAAGGTGCATTGGAGCAGGGTTTAAGTTTGGATAGAAGTCTTTTTATGTAGTTTGTGGAGACAGTTTTAAGCTCAAACATAGGGGGGAATTTTTTTGGGACTTAGATGAGGTAGAATGTAGGAGAGATGGGTCGTTGTTGGGAAAATTTTTGTTAGGTCGGATATTGTCTCTATAAAGAAAGAGTTGAATAGTGAGGCATGGGTCTGAACATGGGTTATTTTTGGAGCCTGGGTTGAGGAGTGAGTTTATGGAGTTCCAAAAAAGCATAGAGTTTTGGGGATGGTTGGACTGGAGCTTAGTGTAGCAGGATTTTTTGCCTTTGAAAATTTGTTTTTTGAAAAGTTACAGAGCTGTGTATATTGGAAAAGGGTTTTGGGAAGTTTATTCTTTTGGTAAAGCTTCCAGGATTTGTCTCTTTGATGCATAACTTGCTTTGTTTCTTTGGTTAGCCAAGGGGCAGTTATAGTTCTTATTCTTTTTTTTTCCTTGGTGGAGCTAGGGAATTTAGATCATCTAGGAAAGTAGAATTAAAGTGGTCTATGGCTTTATTGAGTGGAAGGGCTTTTAGAATGTTCCAATTCATTTATTTGAGATAGTTAGAGAAGGTTTTGGGGTCAAATTTACTAAGGTTGTGGGTCTGAATATATTGATATTGGCGTGGATGGGAGATGGTTACTCAGTAAATGAAACCTGGGAGGTGGTCACTAATAGAGTCAGGGATGGTGCCAGAGTTGGTAATTTTATTTGGATGGGTGACTAAGATCAAATCAAGAGTGGATCCTGAGGGATTTGTTTTATTGGGTCTGGTGATGGAGTGGATTACTTGAGTAAAGTTAAAGAGGTTAATGGACAGGTAGGGCATCGGACTGTTGATTTTATTCCAATCAATGTTTACATCACCTAGTATGTAAATTTCAAGGTTAATTTCAGCCAAGGCCCACTGGACTATGTCTTCAAGGGTTGAGATGTTATTTCTGGGTGGGATATAAAGGGTGATGATACAGAGGCTTTTGTGGTTATTAATTTTTAATAGACCGACTGTTAGTTCTGCAATGGCAAATTTAGGAATGGAGTTTGGTAGGGGAATTAAGGTAAGTAGATTGGAATAGATTGGGCGGCCGCAGTGGTGCAGCAATTAGTGTTGCTGCCTCACAACAAGAGGTTCTCCGGTTCAATTCTTGGCTGGGGTGTCTTCTGTGCGGAGTCTGTATGTCCTCCCTGTGGTTGCGTGGGTTTCCTCCGGGTGCTCCGGTTTCCTCCCATATCCCAAAGACATGCAGTAGGTGGATTGGACACTCTAAATTGGCCCTAGGTGTGATTGTGTGTGTGTGTGTGTGTGCCTTCTGTGGAAGGTTGGGCGCCGGGCTGGCAACTCGACACCGTAAAACTCCACTGCCAATCATGAGCGGACAGATGATCCGCTGTGGTGACCCCTAACCGGGAAAAGCCAAAAGAAGAAGATTGGAATAGATTAATGCAATGCCTCCACCTTTTTTTCTTTGGGCGGTCACATCTAAGAGTGTGAAATCCAGAGGGTAGGATTTCAGAGTCAGAGATGTGGGGTTTGAGCCAAGTTTCAGAGATGGCTACAATGTCAGGTTGGTTATGACTTAGCCATGCTTGAAACTGATATGCTTTGTTGTTGAGACTGGGCACTGAGTGTGAAAAATTTAAGAGTATATTGTAGGGGGATGAAAGGTTAGAAGAAGGGGGTGGTAATTATTTGTGGGTGGGTTAGGTCCAGGGTTGGGGTGAATGTCTCCAGCTAAGACGAGGTTATTGAAGGAAGTTATTTTAGTGTGTTTTGGTTTGGATTTAGGGTATTCTGGATGGTCTAGTATTTGTTTAAGAGCAAGTGTCTTTACAGTAATGGAAATAACTTTAGGATTAAAAAGGTGCAGAGGGTTGAGCTGAAACAGACAGGAGGAGATAGAAAAAAACTGATAATTTGTGTGAGGGAGGAGATGTTTTTATGTGGGAGTATGGAAAGTTGTAGAGAGTGGAAACTGATTGGAGGTACAGGAGCTGGCATGGTACAAAGTTGTTAGGAGTAGTAGGAGGGAGACTGGGGTTCAGAGTGTTAGGAACGGTAAGGAAAGCAGCGTTAGAAAAAAGGTAGTTTAATATGGGAGGATTTGCAGTTGGAGAGAAGAGCTATGGGGTGAGAGGGGGGTAGTGAAAGAGTGATGTCTTTAATTAGTGATGTATTTAATCACTGTGGGTGAAAGGAGGAGGGGCAAAGAGGGGAAGGTTTTGACTGGATGGCTGTGTTGAGTGGGTGGGGAGTGGTTGAAATAAAAGTAGGAGTAGTGGGGGCAGGTGGAAATTCGGGCAGGGTAGGGGAGCGGAGTGAGCCTGCAGGGCGAATGGAACAGGTAGAACCAAGGAGAAGGAAGAAAGCCAACAGAAAGTTATCAGTGAAGCTGAGAATTAGCTCAGAGGTAAGGAGGCCCTGGCATAAGGCACTGTGTGTGTGAAATTAGAAGGATGCAGAGGGATGACAGGGGATAGGAGCTGAAAACAGGGCAGTAGCAGTTTAGCAGAATGTAGTAAGTGTACTTACATGTGAGCACACTACTGGGGATTCCTATGAAGCAAGGCAGAAATGCTAAGTCAAAAGATGATGCCTTTCTACATCAGGTTTTTTGAAACCTCTGTAATTAAGCAGGAGTGGGAGGGCAGGTGTGCAGGTTCAAGGTGGGGGAGGGGGTAGACACAAAGTAATGCAAGGTTGTGAGTCAGAAAAACTGGACTAGGCCAGCTGCTAAAAAGAAAACAGGAATACCAAGCTAAGTTAATTCCAGGTCAGTGTGGTGCAGTATTTTCCTAATAACTACAAATGTTATGTTACTAATCTAGTACAGAGTGGTGAAAAGGACCACCACTTCTGCAGGGAAAAACAAAAGTAGTATGGGCTGTAGGTACATAGGAAAACTTTTCCAAGAGAAAGTAGTTTTAAGTAATTGATCTAGGAGTACTATAGGAAGAGAGAAATGGGGGGGGGGACCAGTAGTGTGCACGCATACAGTGAAAGGGGAAAGAGTCTTCAGTTTGGAAGACAGATTAAATAGAACTCTAACATACACTAGTGTAGCTGAAAGCACTTTAGTGTTCCACCGATGCAGGGTCTTAGTAGAATTAAAGTGGTCTATGGCTTTATCGAGTGGAAGGGTTTTTAGAATGTTACAATTCATTTATTTGAGATAGTTAAAGAAGGTTTTGGGGTCAACAACCTTGGGTTAATTGGAGGTTGGCCAAGACACAGGATGTAACATTTGCTGAAGGGACTGGAAGTAAAAAGGAAAAAGAGGTAAATATTAGATCTGAAGTTTTAAAACACTCTGATTACCAAGTAACTAAGAGAAAGCAGGGCAGGGGTAGCATACCTTGCAAGAAACAGCACAATTCTATAAACAATACAAAATGCAAGGATAGCAGAGAAAAAATACCCAAAAAGGTAACTGCAGTTGATACCAAGCTATTATAACATACACTACACTATTATATATTCTTATAAAGGCTATGAAGACAAAAATAGTAACTACTTAGATGCTACACACAATTTAGCATTCTTCACTAAACATCAAGAATAACAGTGGTATGTTACAGAAACACAAGTAACATCTAAGATACTACACACAATGTAACAGATGCTATACACAATTTAACATTCTTCACTAAAAGTCAAGAATAACAGTGATATGTTACAGAAACACAAGTAACGTCTAAGATACTACACACAATGTAACAGATGCTACACACAATTTAACATTCTCCACTAAAAGTCAATAATAACAGTGGTATGTTACAGAAACACAAGTAACGTCTAAGATACTACACACAATGTAACAGATGCTACACACAATTTAACATTCTCCACTAAAAGTCAAGAATAACAGTGGTATGTTACAGAAACACAAGTAACGTCTAAGATACTACACACAATGTAACAGATGCTACACACAATTTAACATTTTTCACTAAAAGTCAAGAATAACAGTGGTATGTTACAGAAACACATGTAACGTCTAAGATACTGCACACAATGTAATAGATGCTATACACAATTTAACATTCTCCACTAAAAGTCAAAAGTCAGTGGTATGTTACAGAAACACAAGTAAAGTCTAAGATACTACACACAATGTCACAGATGCTACACACAATTTAACATTCTACACTAAAAGACAGGAATAACAGTGGTATGTTACAGAAACACAAGTAACGTCTAAGATACTACACACAATGTAACAGATGCTACACACAATTTAACATTCTTCACTAAAAGTCAAGAATAACAGTGGTATGTTACAGAAACACAAGTAACGTCTAAGATACTACACACAATTTAACATTCTTCACTAAAAGTCAAGAATAACAGTGGTATGTTACAGAAACACATGTAACGTCTAAGATACTACACACAATTTAACATTCTCCACTAAAAGTCAAAAGTCAGTGGTATGTTACAGAAACACAAGTAACGTCTAAGATACTACACACAATGTAATAGATGCTACACACAATTTAACATTCTCCACTAAAAGTCAAGAATAACAGTGGTATGTTACAGAAACACAAGTAACGTCTAAGATACTACACACAATGTAACAGATGCTACACACAATGTAACATTCTTCACTAAAAATCAAGAATAACAGTGGTATGTTACAGAAACACAAGCAACGTCTAAGATACTACACACAATGTAACAGATGCTACACACAATTTAATATTCTCCACTAAAAGTCAAGAATAATAGTGGTATGTTACAGAAACACAAGTAATGTCTAAGATACTACACACAATGTAACAGATGCTACACACAATTTAACATTCTTCACTGAAAGTCAATAATAACAGTGGTATGTTACAGAAACACAAGTAACATCTAAGATACTACACACAATGTAACAGATGCTACACACAATTTAACATTCTTCACTAAAAGTCAAGAATAACAGTGGTATGTTACAGAAACACAAGTAACGTCTAAGATACTACACACAATGTAACAGATGCTACACACAATGTAACATTCTTCACTAAAAATCAAGAATAACAGTGGTATGTTACAGAAACACAAGCAACGTCTAAGATACTACACACAATGTAACAGATGCTACACACAATTTAATATTCTCCACTAAAAGTCAAGAATAATAGTGGTATGTTACAGAAACACAAGTAATGTCTAAGATACTACACACAATGTAACAGATGCTACACACAATTTAACATTCTTCACTGAAAGTCAATAATAACAGTGGTATGTTACAGAAACACAAGTAACGTCTAAGATACTAAACAGAATGTAACAGATGCTACACACAATTTAACATTCTTCACTAAAAGTCAAGAATAACAGTGGTATGTTACAGAAACACATGTAACGTCTAAGATACTACACACAATGTAATAGATGCTACACACAATTTAACATTCGCCACTAAAAGTCAAAAGTCAGTGGTATGTTACAGAAACACAAGTAACGTCTAAGATACTACACACAATGTAACAGATGCTACACACAATGTAATATTCTTCACTAAAAGTCAAGAATAACAGTGGTATGTTGCAGAAACAGAAGTAACATCTAAGATACTACACACAATGTAACATATGCTAAACACAATTTAACATTCTTCACTAAAAGTCAAGAATAACAGTGGTATGTTACAGAAACACAAGTAACGTCTAAGATACTACACACAATGTAACAGATGCTACACACAATTTAACATTCTTCACTAAAAGTCAAGAATAACAGTGGTATGTTACAGAAACACATGTAACATCTAAAATACTACACACAATGTAATAGATGCTACACACAATTTAACATTCTCCACTAAAAGTCAAAAGTCAGTGGTATGTTACAGAAACACAAGTAACGTCTAAGATACTACACACAATGTAACAGATGCTACACACAATGTAATATTCTTCACTAAAAGTCAAGAATAACAGTGGTATGTTACAGAAACACAAGTAACATCTAAGATACTACACACAATGTAACAGATGCTACACACAATTTAACATTCTCCACTAAAAGTCAAGAATAACAGTGGTATGTTACAGAAACACAAGTAACATCTAAGATACTACACACAATGTAACAGATGCTGCACACAATTTAACATTCTTCACTAAAAGTCAATAATAACAGTGGTATGTTACAGAAACACAAGTAACGTCTAAGATACTACACACAATGTAACAGATGCTACACACAATTTAACATTCTTCACTAAAAGTCAAGAATAACAGTGGTATGTTACAGAAACACAAGTAACGTCTAAGATACTACACACAATGTAACAGATGCTACACACAATTTAACATTCTCCACTAAAAGTCAAGAATAACAGTGGTATGTTACAGAAACACAAGTAACATTTAAGATACTACACACAATGTAATAGATGCTACACACAATTTAACATTCTCCACTAAAAGTCAAGAATAACAGTGGTATGTTACAGAAACACAAGTAACATTTAAGATACTACACACAATGTAATAGATGCTACACACAATTTAACATTCTCCACTAAAAGTCAAGTATAACAGTGGTATGTTACAGAAACACAAGTAACATTTAAGATACTACACACAATGTAATAGATGCTACACACAATTTAACATTCTCCACTAAAAGTCAAGAATAACAGTGGTATGTTACAGAAACACAAGTAACGTCTAAGATACTACACACAATGTAACAGATGCTACACACAATGTAACATTCTTCACTAAAAGACAAGAATAACAGTGGTATGTTACAGAAACACAAGTAATGTCTAAGATACTACACACAATGTAACAGATGCTACACACAATTTAACATTCCCCACTAAAAGTCAAGAATAACAGTGGTATGTTACAGAAACACAAGTAACGTCTTAAGATACTACACACAATGTAACAGATGCTACACACAATTTAACATTCTCCACTAAAAGTCAAAAGTCAGTGGTGTGCTATAGAAAGAAGTAACTACTAAGATGCTACACGCAATTCAGAATTCTCCAACAGTCAGAAATAACAGTGATGTTATGCAGATACACAGAGTCAGTTGTATCCCTCGGAGGTTACAATATCTTCTACTTTAATTGCCAAACAGGTTACTGATCTAAAAGTACACACAGCAGGTGACAGTATTCACATTATTGAATAAAGCAGAATTTTACCTGTTATTTAAAGTCGCAATATGCTATAAATACAATGTTATACTGGCATAACAAAAACACTCATTTGCAGGGCAAATAGAGTAAAGGAAAAAATAACAAAAATGCTCTTGAAATGCAACTTCAGAAAACAAGTGACCAGCTAGAGCGTTTACCAACCAAAAATATGCAAGACAAAAAATACATACCATGTGTGACACTTCTCAAAAATAGCAATAAAAAGCACATACAAAAACAATAATAGGTAGTACATGTGAGCACACTACTGGGGATTCCTATGAAGCAAGGCAGAAAAGCTAAGTCAAAAGATGGTGCCTTTCCACATCAGGTTTTTTGATACTTCTGTAATTAAAGGGAGGTGTGCGGGTTTAAGGTGTGGGAGGGGGTAGATACAAAGTAATGCAAGGTTGTGAGTCAGAAAAACTGGACTAGGCCAGCTGCTAAAAAGAAAACAGGAAAACCAAGCTAAGTTAATTCCAGGTCAGTGTGGTGCAGTATTTTCCTAATAACTACAAATGTTATATTACTAATCTAGTACAGAGTGATGAAAAGGACCACCACTTCTACAGGGAAAAACAAAAGTAGTATGGGCTGCAGGTACATAGGAAAACTTTTCCAAGAGAAAGTAGTTTTAAGTAAGTGACCTAGGAGTACTATAGGAAGAGAGAAATGGGGGGGGTGGACCAGTAGTGTGTACGCGTACAGTGAAAGGGGAAAGAGTCCAGTTTGGAGGACAGATTAAATACATCTCTAACATACACTAGTGTAGCTGAAAGCACTTTAGTATTCCACCAATGCAGGGTCTCACATTGCAGGGCAACAAGACAGCCTTGGATTGATTGGAGGTTGGCCAAGACACAGGATGTAACTTTTGCTGAAGGGAGCTAGTGTAGCTGAAAGCACTTTAGTGTTCCACCGATGCAGGGTCTCACAGTGCAGGGCAATGAGACAGCCTTGGATTGATTGTAGGTTGGCCAGACACAGGATGTAACTTTTGCTGAAGGGAATGTGAGCACACTACTGGGGATTCCTATGAGGCAAGGCAATGTCTGTCCCTGTAATGTCCCTGCTTGCTAACCGAGTTTGGTTAGGGTGATGTCACACCCCAAAAAAGTGCTTCTAAACTTGTGAACCTCATCACTGATCATACTTTCTTCATTCTGGTACTGAAACTTATAATGATGGCAGGACCTGTGAAGGAATTAGGCAATGTTTTGAGCTATTCTGTCAAGGAGGCCAAGATTATGCTGTACCATCTTATAGATTCTTATCTGGATAAGATGGAATCCTGTGTAAGATGTTCAGATTGGAGGAAAAATTGGCATCTGGCAGGAGTTAGGTGAGCACATGAAAACCCTCACAGGGTTGACCTGCTTTGGCCCCCAGAGTCGACATAGGTGCTGTGATCTACCGAGATGTAGACCTGACCAGCTGGCTGAGTGGGTAGAAAGCTGGAGTTCTATGTGTATTTTTTTTTTTTTTTGAAATATCAATCATAGGTTTAAAAAAACTATAAAAAATTTGCATAAATGAAGGTGTATTTTAGAAGAAATGTATGTGCAACTGTAAATATGTGTCTATATATAATCTGTAAAGACTTAGTTGTTAAGTACTTGTGACTATGGCGTATGGGGTCCTGGGTTCAAGACCTGTAAGGGCTGTTTAAACACTCCCCCCAGTCTAGTGCCATTAGCTCATTTTACCTATTACAGAGAACGCCAACCGACTTAGTTTGTTAAGCTTGAATTATCTTCTGCTCCTCCTTTCTCCCTTTTCACTTTACTAAAAAAAAACTTTCCTAGAATCTCCCTGTGTTCTTACTGAATGTGCTTCTCAGCTGATAAGCATATTTTTCACACTTTTTAACTGTTCAGTGTTGTATAAAATAATAATTAAATTCAGTTCAGAATATATTTTGAATATTGCTTTTATTTAAACTGCTTGTACTGCACTTGAATTGTTTTAGTGCTGATTTAGCTGCTTTTCTGTTAAAAAAAACTCTAAGCCTGTTTTCTACCTTTCCTGTAACTAGTGTAGTCCAGATACAGATTTGCTCTATCCAGGACTGTATGTAAGCTTCTGAGCCCCCGAGCCTTTTTGTGTTGGATGGAAGCCTTCTAGCTTATCAGTGGGAGTGGTAAGCACTAGGTAGCCCATCTACCACAAGAGGAGTGGTTTCTGGCCCAGAAATTGTAGATTATTGGCCGTTTGGGCATTTTTTCCATCTCATTCGACTTCTGGTTTAAAAGCCAGCGTTTGCACTTGTTTCCCATCTTTCCTGTAACAAGTCTAGTCCAGACACAGATTTGCTACATCCAAGACTGTTTGTAAGCTTCTGAGCCCCCCAAGCCTTTCTGTGTTGGAGGGAAGCCTTCCAGCTTTTCAGTGGGAGTGGTAAGCACTAGGTAACCTATCTACCACATAAGGAGTGGTTTCTGGCTCAAAAATTGTAGTTATTGGCTGTTTGAGCAATTTTTCCAGCTCTCTCAACTTTCTGATTTAAAAGCCCACATTTGCACTTGTTTATTTCCTGTAACTAGTCTAGTCCAGATACAGATTCTTAGTTTTAGCACTTGAATTTGCTTATTCCTGCTCAGCACTTGTTCACAACTTGTAAGCACTAAATAAGCTACAAATTACTACAGCACTCAACCTTCATTACCTAGAGGAAAACAGTTTTTGTACTTACTTTCCTCACTTGCTTAGAGAAAAACAGCTCTTGTACTAACTTTCCTCACTTATCTAGAGGAAAATAGTTTTTTATTAAGGCATGTCTAAGGGTCAGCTGCCAGTGTTCTCTCCTGTCTAGCTGATGAATCTGGGCATCTTGGGGCAATGTAGCAATTGCCTCATGTACACAGACAACCTTCTCCTCCTACCACCCATCACTATAACCTGTGAAAGATGCACTTATCTATCCAAACTGGAGGTAAAGCTCTCTCCAACTAAGAATGAACTTGACAGTCAAGAAGTGAAGGTAAACACTTGCACCACACTACACTCATCACATAGTCAAACTAAATCTACACCGTAAAAATCCACACATAGAAACACATAAACATTTGCGGAGGCTCTCAATAATCTCAAGCAACAGAGACCTCCAAAGCAGAAACACAAGCAACCTCCACCCCCAACACAACCCAAATGACACACAACCCACAGACTCAGTGTGCCACTCAACCACAGCCCATAAGGCAAAACAACGTACCCAACACACTAGTCATAGGTGACTCTATTGTCAGGCATACTGATGTCCCACTCACCAAGCTAAACAAGGAGAAGGTTACTGATAGCTGCCTGTCGGATGCCAGGATCCGTCACATAACCCACGCACTCAGGACACTCCACAACAAGTACAAATATGACTCTGTCATTGTCCATGTTGGTGTGAGCAACCTGAGATGTTCCTCCCTGGACTACATGAAAAGAGACATGGAAGAGCTCTCTGATCTTGTAGCCCAGGCAGTTATGACCCTAGCCCTGAGTAGCATTCTGCCATCACCCAGAATGATACCACAGTACAAGGACAAAATGATTGACTTCAACAATTGGCTAAGCTTCTGGTGTCATTCTAAGGGGATCCAGTATCTGTCTGCCTGGGACAAAATGGTCGACAGACCACAATGCTTTGCCAGAGGTGGCCTGCACCTGTCGCCCCTGGGATTCTGGATACTGGCTAAAGCTCTTACCACCCCTATAGTGACTTTTTTAGGCAAGGTTCAAATGACAAACTCACCACCGTAATAGGAATAGGCAAGCAAAAACTGAGGGTAATGCTACTCAATGCTAGAAGTCTAAATCTCAAAATGCACTCCCTCGAGGCACTCTTTAAAATGGAGAACATTGATATCTGTGCAGTAACTGAGACCTGGTTCAAGGCTCCAGAGAGCATTCCTGCACTACCAAGCCATAGCTCATACCACACTTTTTGGCCATGTAACCTAGACTGGAACAACAAAGGCGGAGGTGTGTCCATATTCATTAAGGATATCCGCACCTCCAGGCTAGTTGCTCAGCATAATACATCCGAGGTTATCCAAGTGCAACTAACTCTGGGCAAAACTGCAATCCAAATTGTAGCTTGCTAAAGATCCCCTACCATGCCCCAGGATTCCCACTTCTATTTTCTTGATATACTGGAAAGACTTCTGCTGTGGTGCAGTGGTAGCATTGTTGCCTCACAGCAAGATTTTCTCCCATTTGATTCTTCGCTTGGGTTGGGAGTGCCTTCTGTGTGAAGTCTGCATGTCCTCTCCACGGTCGAGTGGGCATTCAAAAGACATGCATTGAATGGGCGTGCCTTTGTTGAAGGTTGGGCGTTGGGCTGGCAACTCGACACCATAAAAAACAACTGCCAATCATTAGCGGACTGGAGTTCCGCTGTGGTGACCCCTAACTGGGAAAAGCCGAAAGACCAACAACAACAACTGGAAAATATTAGGGTTCCACCAGACACCCTAATAATGCGTGATTTCAACTACCCCACCATTAACTGGGAAAACTACTCATGTACCAACTCCTTCGCTCAACGCTTTCTGGAATTCATAAATTCCAATGCCCTGCATCAACTTATCCACACCCCCACCAGGGGCAACAATATCCTAGACCTAGTCATTACCAACATGAGTGACCAGTGTTCCACACCTGAAGTCAATTCCTCGTTGGTCTGATCAACTTTACGACACCCATGCAGATGGACAATAGAGGTACAACTGCTGAATCCTACACAAATGCACTTTATAAGCACTTACACAAGTGCATGGATCATACTATCCCTAACAGAACCAAGATGCTATCCTCCAAAATAAGGAAGCCAATCTGGTTGTCCCCTGCCATAAACAAACTGTACAACAGAAGGAAGAAACTGTTGCAAAAGAAAGTAAAATCCCATGAGTGGAGGAGCTCCCTGGTCAGCCTCAGTAAGAAGCTGAGATCCCTTATAAGATTTTCCAAAGCTAGCTATGAAAACAAAATCCCCACTGATGCTAAGGACAACCACAAAGCATTCTATAGCTATGTCAAGAATCTCAATGGCAACACCCAGATCTGCTCTGAGTTACAGCATAATGGCACTAAAATTACAGAACCAACTGATATTGCCAACATCCTGGTAGATAGGTTCAGTGCTAACTTTACCCCCCTCTCACACCCTAAAGGGCCCATATCTATAAAGGAAGAATGCAAAGTCCCTGTAATCACAACTATGCAGGTAAAAGCTGCACTCTCTAAAGCCACAAACACAGCATCCATGGGACCAGACAACATCCCAGGCTGCGGTTTACACGAACTTCAGAACGAACTGGCCCCCCACCTAAGTACCATGTTCAATCATAGCCTCATGTCAGGCTTTGTGCCCACTGAATGGTGCACAGCAACAGTTATCCCACACCACAAAGGGAGAACCACCACTGATCCCGGGAACTATCACCCTATTAGCCTGATGAGCCTGGTCTGCAAAGCCATGGAACATGTTGTCATGGAACTCATAAACAAAGACATTGGTAACCTCCAAACTCTGGACCCCACCCAGTTCAGGTTTGTGAAAGGCAGATCATGCCTCCTGAACCTGATCGACTTCTTTGAGGCAGTCACCAAAGCCATAGACAAGGGTAAGGTGGTTCACACAGCCTATTTTGACCTCGCCAAGGCTTTCCACACCATCCCCCATTCTGGAATTATAGCTAAACTCACTAAACTAGGTATAAATCCCTACATCACAAGATGGGTTGCCAGCAGGCTCACTGACAGAACCCACAGTGTAAAAGTTGCAGACTCCAAATATGACTTCAAACCAGTGACAAGTGGAGTACCACACGGTTCAGTCCTGGGATGTCTCTTGTTTGGTATCTACTTTTCTGAAGTACAGGCTAAAACAGAAGGCCTTTGGCTAATGAAGTTCACAGATGACTGCAAACTAGGTGCCATAGTCGATTCCCCAAATGATATGGACATCCTACAGAAGGGCCTCACTGAGACAGATGCCTGGTGTCAAAGCCATGACTTCAAGCTCAATGCCAAAAAGTGCATTGTCATCCCCTTTGGTAAAAACTCTGTACCCACAAACTACCACGTAAGTAGCAGTCTACTTAACACCGAATGTGTGATAAGAGACCTTGGGACCCAGGTGGATGGTAGTCTCACATCGCCACAGTAGTCAGGAAGTCCTTCTACATGGCACACATCATCACAAAAGGGTTCTCACCCAGGAAAAAAAGAGGTAATTGTTCCCCTCTACTCGACACTCATTAGATCCATTATAGAGTACAACGCCCCTTTTGGAATGTACCTCACAAGACATCATCAGTAGCTGGAAAGGCCACAGAAGTACCTCACAAGGAGGATCACTGGCCTCAAACAGATGTCCTACACTGACCATCTCAAAAAACTCCAGCTTTACTCCATAGCATATCACCTACTCTGAGGTGATCTCTGCCTAACATATAAAGCTATGTCAAATCCAGAGCTGATGGACATGCTACACCTAAAGAAATCCAAATCCATCCCGAGCTACACTCTCTAGGGACCTAAACCTTGTCACCACAATAAACAGAACATGCTGGAGGGATAGATTTCTGTCCCAGATACTTCCCATACTCTGGAACAAACTACCCATCTATGTTAAGCAAAGTTCCCCATTAGTACTCTTCAGGAAAAATCTTGATAAGTGGATGGAAAATAGGAAATTCACCCCGGAGATGACTTCTGTGGCTCTACTTGACAGTGAAACATGAAAATAACTTTCCTGGGTGGTGTAAGCAAGGGAAACTTGTTGGCTAGGCTTACTTTGACCCTTGGGGGCAATAGCCTAGTACCTCCCTATGAACCTATTATAATGCATAAAACATTGACATATCTGTACGGGTCTAGGACTATTCGCTGAAAGCACATTTCACTGAAAGTCAAATGACACATGTGCACAGATCACTGAAAGCTCAATTCACTGAAACACATTTCACTGAAAGATATATATGGCCTTTTCTCCACTGTAGTGCGACCCTGGAGTTAGTATATATAGTAAGGGGGGTGTGGGTGGCACCCCCCCCACATTGGGGGGTGTGGCGGGGCATAGCCCACCACATAGTTTGGATATATATTATGTTCAGAAAAGAGTAATTTATTGGAATTGCAAGTATTCATGTATGTTGTTCAAAATATTTAAAATAGGTGGGGGGCTATGCCCCCACCCTCCCCCTAACTATATATACTAACTCCAGGGTCGCACTACAGTGGGGAAAAGGCCATATATAACTTTTAGTGAAATGTGTTTCAGTGAATTGTGTTTTCAGTGAGTTGAGCTTTCAGTGAATTGTGCACAGTCAAATGTGTTTCAGTGAATAGTCCTAGACCCATCTGTACACAGAAATGCATCTGAATACAAATATGAAATATTTATGTGATGATATATTTTTCTGTATAAATACATATAAAGATGTATGAGTAATGAAATATTGGTAAGTATGCACATATATGTCTGTAAGATACAGGTATGAGTATACTTACACTTTTTTCATGTATATAAATGTATTTATACAAAAACAAAAAATATTTGCATTGCCACATAATTTAATTTACAGCAGGTATTAATACTTGAACTACATGCAGACAATTTTTG
>NC_056749.1:486308381-486315881 GCF_019279795.1 Protopterus annectens | reverse complement strand
AATTCCATTTACATGGTAGGGAAAATGACAGTAGAAGTTGCTCAGGAGTACGTAAACATTTGTAAACTTTGTGGAGATTCTGATTGTTGGACCTAAGGGATCGATCAGGTAGATGTAAAGTAAGGATGGATGAGAGAGAGGGGCATTGTGCTGGCTTAAAGATAAGCTTGTGAACAATGGAGAGCTGAATGTAGAGGAGTTAGTTGGGGAGTTCCAGCCAATTCAGGGACTATAAGGTGACACAATGGTGGGAGAAGGATTTGGAACTAGTGGCAAACTTGGTGATTTTATTGTAACAGGTTGCCAGTTTTACCTTAAGTGTGGCTTGTAGATTGGTAAGGATAGGGACACCTTAGGTGAGGGAGGGAAGGAGGTAGGTGTTAGAGAGGGCAAGCTTGGATGATGGGGTTAGGAAGCGATTATGATGATAAAGCATTCCGAGCTTCTGGTGGGTTTTTCTTTATGTTGGTTTGAAGGTGAATGTCAAACTTCAGTTGTTCATCGATGTCAACACCCAGGAGCTTGGTGTAAGGAACTACTTCAATAGGGGTTGTGTTCTGGCTTAGTATGGAAAAGGAGTGTTTGTCTAATTTGGTATTCTTAGATGGGGTAAAGATCATAATTTTGGTTTTTAGATGCATTCAGAGCAAGGTGATTATTTAGCATCCATGTCTCTATGCTGTTAAAGGCGACTTGAGTTACATGCATGAGTTTGGGGAGAGAGTCAGCTGAGCAGATGCTAGTAAAATCATCTGCATACTGGACTAGTTTAGTGTTTGGGATACACTGATGAAAGTCATTAATGATGATGTTAAATAGTAAAGGTCCCAGGATAGATCCTTGGGGACAGCTTTCAGAGTGCCTAGGTAAGAAGAGGTACAATTATTCCACTTGCTGGCCTGCTGCCTATTTGAGAAGTAACTGGAGAACCAATTGATGGAAGATGAGGAGAGGTTGAGTTGAGGAGAGTTTAGACAAAAGTAGGCTATGGGAAATGGTGATGAATGCATTAGAAAGGTCAAGGAGAAGAGTAGCTACAATATTTCCTGAGTCGCGAGCTTGGTTGATGTTATCGAGGAAGGACAGAAGGGCTGTGGTGGTACTGTGTCCAGATCTGAAACCGTGCTGTGTTGGAGTTAGCAGATGGTTGTCTAAGAGGTGAGGTAATAGCTGCAGATGAATACATTTTTCAAGAATTTTGGAGCTAGGGGAAAGAATTGCTATGGGGCGAAAAATTGGAAATTTCTGTATTGTTGCCCCCTTTGTGTAGGGGAATAATGAAGGCTTTTTTCCAGAGGAGGGGTACATAGGATTCACGTATGGAACAATTTATTAGAATACAGATGGGGAGAGCTATGCCGTCAGCAGCTAGCCTAAGGGAGTTAGATGGTATGTTGTCAGGGGCATTGGAACATGGTTTTAGTTTTTGGAAAAGTTTTATTATAGCATTGACAGGAATCAGTTTGAGGGTGAAGGTAGGAGTGTGGTTTGTACTGGAAGCAGAAGGAGATGAATTATGCATGGGGGAAGTGGGTGGAGGTAATGAGTTGTTATGGAAGGATGCGGTGAGCTTGGCTATAGAGTCTATGAAGGAGTTAAATTTGGAGGCTATGATGTCATCAGGGGAGCTACGGTCAGGGTAAGGGTTGACTTTTTTGCCAGGAGTAAGAAGGGCTGAGATACTGCTCCAAAATTTCTTGGGGTTGGATTTGTGCTTGTTTTGAAGATTAGAGTAGTAGGATTTGTGATCAGAGGCAATTAATTTTTTAACAGTATTACTAAATTGTTTGAATTCTGCAAGGGGTGTTGGAGTTTTGTATTTTAGGTAGAGTTTCCAAGATTTATCGTGGGTATGCATGAGGGTTATTGTTTCCTTAGAAAGCCAGGGGGCAGTTTTGGATTTTACTCTCTTAGTTCTTGGTGGTGTTAAGTTATTAAGTATGCTAATGAATGAAATATTAAAGGAAGTCACAGTGTGGTCTAGTGGAAGGGTTTTTAGAGGATTCCAGTCCATTTGTTTTAAGCAGTCAGAGAAGGATTCAGGATTGAAGTTAGTGTGGTTACAGGATAAGATATCATTGTGTTGTAGGTGAAGGATGGAAGGTGAGTGACATATGAATGTGGGAAGGTGATCACTAAGGGAATTAGGTAGGGTGCCACTATCACAGATATTGTTGGGATGGGAGACTAATATCCAGTCAAGGATGCTGCAGGAAGAACTGTGTTTGTTGTGCCTAGTAGGACTGTCTATTAACTGGGAGAAATGGTAAAGGTTTATATTTTGGGAGGTGTTACCTGAGTGAATGGAGGTCCAGTTGATGTTAACATCCCCAAGCATGATTGATTCATTACCTATATTAGATGAGAACCAAGAAAGGATATCTTCACGTATAGGGAGGGATGTTGTTACCGGTTGGAATATATAGGGCAGCTATAACTATGTTTTTGTGGTTGTTGATTTTTAGGTGGGCCAGGGTTAATTCAGCTGTAGAGAACTGAGGTACAGGGTTGGTATAGGGTGTCAGTGTTAGAGAGGAAGAGAAAAGCAGGGCTACTCCTCCTCCTTTCTTATGTATTCTATCATGTCTTATGATTCGATAGTTGAGGGGTTATTTCAGAGTCTTTAAGGTGTGGCTTGAGCCAAGTTTTGGAGACTGATGCAATGTCAGGCTGGTTATGGGTGAGCCAGGCATAGAAGTTGGATAATTTATTAGAAAGGCTTTGGGCGTTGATGGTGGTAAGAAGGAGATGTTTGTGGTGAGAGGGTCAAGAGGTTATGGTTGCATTGGTATTCTGGTTGGCAGGGGGGCCAGGGTTTAGATGGATGTCTCCAGACAGGAGGATGGAGATAAACTCCAGAAGAAGGGATAACTGTTCTATAGAGCTCCTAGAGCTGAAATTGCAGGCATGGGGGAGAAAGGGATATGTATTATGAGGGATGGGGACTATATTAGGTGTGACAAGAAGCTTTCGGTTAGAGTGGAGATAATCATAGGTGTGGAAGAGATATGGGCATGAAAGTAGAAACTGCAAAGGGATTTGCCAAATTTTAAAAAAATAAAAACATTTTCTCTTGGCTCAGATGTCAGTCGTATGATCAGTGCGATCAATGATGTGAAAAACATAGCGCACGTAACTTGGATGGGAGAAGAGTTGAGGAATTACATATAGACTGCAACACTGTTTCACAAGCAAGAGCAGATACTTCAACAGCTGTAGATGCTAATTTGATTTCAGTGTCAGACACTTTGGAACTCCCAGCTATATTACAATCTGCCCCTTTAACCCTACCTCAGCGGAATAACACAAATGACAATAGACAAGGAGAAAGGGGTAGAGGGCAAAGTTGAGGCCATCAAGACCCTACAACAAAAAGTTACTCAGGGCAAGATAATAGCATTCAATATTTCTAAATATAAACTTACTTAGGAAGTAACAGCAGTATTTAACAGGGGCCTATGGCTTATATCAGCAGATAAAGGTGGTTAGTCTGGCATTTTTAATAGAGTTGTGCTTGTATGGACAATAATGGAATTTGAAACTTATGTCTGAAGAATATAGAACCAGTTGATTTTGTTATGGAAAAAAGCAAACACCTTTTACCAGTAACCAATAATTTAATATAAGCATTGTTACAGTATGTAAAAATGATGTTTATGAACTGTTTTGTAATCAGTTTGTGAATAGTAATTTATGATTTTAGACCTTTTCCATTGAAGAAAGGAAGACATTACCAAAGTTGATACACAGAGATATAATTATAAAGGCTGCAGATAAAGGGGAGGTGTAGTAGTTATGGATTCAGTTTCATGTTTCTAAGTAATAGTAAACTAATCAACAAGTGCATAAGAGTGACCTTGATATGGTTGCAAATTGTGTTAATAATGATATATACAATAGGCATCTATATAGATATGTATTATAGAAAGTTCTGAATTATTTTTATGTCTCACAAGCCATTATTACAGTATATTACGGTATTCCAAAATCCATAAGGATTTAGAAAATTCACCAGTCTGACCCATTGTTTTAGCTAGAAAATGGATCTCGGAACCAATTTCCTATTACTTAGAAAATAAAATGAAAGACTTGAAACATCTTGTACGAATATCAAATCTTATTAGTACGATATTGAGTCAGACAGTTTCAGAGTGGATATACAACTCTAATTATGAAATTAATAATTACTGTCTAGAACTAGTTCCATGAAGACACAAAAATGTCTGTTTGAGGATTCTTTATATCTACACAAGCAAGGTGTAGCGATGGACATGCCTGTCTCAAACATATACATTAATGCAGTAATGAGTATGTGGGAGGAAAGATTTGTATATTTAGAATATAATATTTATTCAAATTGCTTTCTACAAGAGATTAGTGGATATCTTCTTGTTATGAGGAGGGACTCAATATGAATTGAATTTACTTAAAGAATACTTAATTGAAAGTGTAGTTTTTTAAGTTTTAGTTACCTTTTTTAGAATCTGAAATGGATTTTTAGATATTAAGATTACCAGATCAAATGTAGGTGAACTTAATACTAAAGTGACTAAGAAAAAAAAAACTACATATGTAGATCAAGTATGCACTTCCCTTTCATTTTTGACAGTATAAGACAGATGTTGTGCCTTTCCTGATTAAATATTAATGATGAGGAGTTACGCAAACAGTTAAATAACATAACTACTGACTTTAGAGCTAAGGGCTATAGTAAGCAGCTACTGGATGAACAAAGTTCAAGTGTTCTAGACAAAATGAGGATGACAAATGGAACTATTTTTTCTGATAGAGATTATGATAGTAATGAAAAAAAAAGGGGCTCAAGAATTAAGATCGGTCCTTACATAGAATAAGCATACAAGGTCAGTAAAGAATACAGGTATACATTGACAAATTTTAATAAAGTTAGGAAATACTAGGCAAATGGATTTGGAAAGACCACAGTTCGTTTATAAATGTGCAATTAATGTGAAGCAAAAGCTCTCTTAAGGGAGTAGAGAAAAATTTATAGGAAAATAAGTAGTGATAGAAAAGAAATATTCCCTTACACTAAATGGTGTGTGTGTGTTAATGTATTAGAGATTATATGTCAAAAATTAAGAGATGCACAACTGCAGATGCATTATATAAAACACAATGAGACCGATAATACACATTGTTTCAAGTTTGCAGTTTACAGTATTGTTTATGAACTGATGAGGGGAAGTAATATAAAAAACAGAGACAAAATCAGGGAGTATAAATGAATTAAGAATAAGAACAAATTAATTCCCTGGTTTAAATGGGCTTGTAAGTATTAAACCAGTTTTAAAAGCCAAGTTTTTCAGAACATAATAAATTAGTGTGAAAGGAATTGCTAGTCAATTGAATTATGTTTTATGCTGAATATATATATATATATATATATATATATATATATATATATATATATATATATATATATATCAGGTGTTCATTTTTGTCATTTTTATGTATTCAACCTGAAGCATTTTGCTCTGAATAAAACTTATATGTGGTTCCTGGATTACTAATTTATGTCTTATTTATTTCTTGATGAAGATTTGGTTCCTTTAACCTGGTATGTGAGGAACCACTTGTTCTGTGAAGGAATAGAAGACCAAATGGGGTGTATCTTTTAGGGGTCAAAAGACTAGACACAGATCCCCATGGAGGAGTCTGTAAGAAACTGAGCACAGAGTGTTGCCTGTCTGTCCTGATAAGTAGGATTTTAAGGCCATTTATCCTTTTAGTTAGAAATATTTGAGGTCTCTCAAGTTGAGTTTGATAGTTAGACAAATACATGCCAAAAGGGACAGCATATTCAATAATGGGTCTGATCATGTATGATTAAAGGGGTATTAGGACTACTCTGGATCTAGGGGAGATTCCTTTGGAAATTAGATGAGCCAAACAGAAGGCATTCCTAGCTACTGCAGTGACACGATGGTCAAAAGATAAGGAATCATCAAAAAGAGTGTCTAGATCTCTTACAGCCATGTCTGATTGGGAGGGCCTAACACTTATATGGTATGTAAAAATGTTTTGCTTACCAAAATTAACTGTACTATATTTTTCCTATTTAAATGTGAGTCCATTGTGCTTGTAACAATTGTTAACATGGTCAAATCCATGTTGGAGCAATTTTGAGTCAGTGGAAGACTGAACAAAAACTCTCATCTTCCAATTTACGGTCACCTGCATCCTTAGATAACTGTAGACTAAACGTCTTGGCCTGAAAGTCAGAGGAAAAGAGGACAAATAGGACATGGCCAACACTGAGCCTTGCGATATGTCACTGGTAACATTTTCTTTCAGAAGTGGCACCTGCAACTCTAACCACATGGGTTCTGTTAGATAACCAGTTAGCTAGCCACTATATAACATAAGGTTTTATATTCAGATTTACAAGTTTTTCAATAATGCCTGCATAGACAATAGTGTCAAAGGCCTTGCCAGATCCAGATATGCAATATGTACTGTGTAACCACTATTCACTGCTTTTCCGACCTTTTCAAAAACATTTTTGAGGTTAGAGAGGCAGGACCTTCCTTTGATAAAGCTCAACGGATAACAGTCCAGTGTTGCAGATTTTCAATGCCCAGATTAATGATGTCTGAGATAACACATTTTATACATTTACATATAATGCTAGTGAGAGTAATAGGTGTATATTTACAAGGGTACATTGTTGGGTAACAGCATTATGATGGCTGTCTTTCAGGTTTCAGGAATGTAACCAATTTGGAAGGTTAGATCAAAGAGATTAAGTAGGAGTTCGGGTCATATTTGGCAATGAAAATCAGGCAGTGTGGTAAGCTATGTAGGTCCATATATATATAATGTTATTAGCTTTTGAGAGCATTGACAGAACTTACTGAATAGTAATTAAAGAGGGTGGCTGTGACTGGGGATTCTATGGAACAGTGATATGATAGAGTAAAGGTTCCACTGTCAACTAGCATATTAGCCATTTCCTTTGTGTCAGTGCGAGCAGTATTACTGTGGACTATTTCTGAACATTGCTGGGCTTTAGTTCATAACTTTCTGACATACTTAAAGAAAGATCTGTAATTATTCTTGATTTTGTGGCTATTTTAAGTTTGTATTCAGCTTTGAGTGTCCTTAAGGTTTCCTTAATCTATTTACTGGTTTGTTTTAGTGTACTCTTAAGGTAAGTAGAATGAGACCTCTTATGAGCAATAAGTAATTTCTTAATCTGGTTATATAATGTATTTATACAAGTATTCCACTGCCATGGGTTGTTTTTACAGTAATCAGTAATGTTGGTGTGAAGGGGGACCGCCTTATCAATACAATTACTGAAGTGGGAAAACAAGCCATACACATAGGCTGGCAGACTGACACTTTGAGTCTATCAGAAGTGGATTCCAGTGGAATTTAGGTCGTCAACTAATTGATGAAAATTTGCTTTTGAGAAGTCCCTAAAAACAGAGGTATTTGCAGGTGAAAGATCACTGATTTATGGTCTGATTTAACAAG
>NC_056749.1:486270881-486303381 GCF_019279795.1 Protopterus annectens | reverse complement strand
AACATTTTGTGAAATCACTCCCCTTCAACTATTTCAATTTATTGGCCATCCCACTGTATTCTGCAGAACCAGAATTCAAAACGCCCACCCCTTTCCAATCTGTGTTGCTGTTTTAAAATTATCGCTCTCCACTCAGACAGATCAAGCTTAGTTACCCCCCTCTTTCATATTTAACTGTGGGTGTATATTAGCAAAGCGAAAAACCTTATGCGCGAATACCAAAACATCGACCCCTATACCGCGAACCGTGAAAATCCCGAACGCACTAAACCACGAAAAAAGATATCGAACTGTCATAGTCGGCCAACCCCACCACCCGCTACATACTACCTACCCAAACAAAATAAATAAACCACAAACATACACTAACCAAATCCTATTTCTAACCTAAACTAAAGCACCAGAACCCTACCTCCAACACTACACTAAACCCCACAAACACAACTATCTATGCACTCTCCTTAACCCCTCCCTAACCCTAAGGTCCGTAACTACCGCACACATCCCCTACAGACATACACCTAAACAAAATAAATAATACACATACATGCACTTAAAAAAACCCTACACCTTACACTAAACTAACTCTTACATACAGTACCTATCTATGCACTTACCTTAACCCAAATCCTAACACTAAAGTCCTATCTATCGCACACTTACCTTATGGAACTGTACAACGGGCCAACCAAAACAAATCGACATTTCGAAATTTGGGGTTTTGACCGTTCGGGGTTTACGTACTTCGCGCAATACAGTTTGACATCTTCGTATTCGCCTAAAGGGATTTTCGATCGCGTAATATGTACCCTCTAACTGCTTAGTGCACACTGCACCAGTTAGTATACTAGCCCATTTTTTCCATCTTACCTTTAAAATTTACAACATCTACTCCAAGACCACCAATTATTGGAAAGCCCACATTTTGCCTCTCAGTAGTCATCTTGGGAATAGTGCTTTTATTTTGCTACTGGTGAGATAAGGAACACGGGAATATTATTCCTGGAGATGCTGATCACTGGAAAACTTAGTAACTGCTTCACAGGTGAAAACTTGGAATTTTGCTTATATTTTGCTCCTGGTGAGAGAAGGAGCACATTGCATTGATTCTTGACTGTTTCAGGTTAGGCAGTGAGTGTCCATGCTTCATCTTCCTGATTGGTATGGTTGCTGTTTTCAAGGCATCTACTAGGAAAAGGCTGCAACTAGCCTACAGACCCCTGCATTGTCTGGGACAAGGCTATGGATCACCAAACAGGTGGGGACATGCTTCTCATCTGGGTTTGGTGCTACTGCTTTGCTTATGGTGAGAGAAGAAAAAGCAAAGGAACATTGTATCACAGCCTACTGAAGCTGTGATGAAACAAGCACTAGTAGTAGCCAGCAGTAGCCATTCAGGTGACTCCCATCTTTTCATCATTCTTGACAAGCTGATTCTTTCTTTTCAGTATGCACTGCTTGATTTGCTTCTAACGTCAGAATATCTGCCTAAATAATTCATCCATAAATCATCAGGGTCTACTTACCAGTTTCCTCTCAAGTGTCTGTCAGTGCCCTGTATAGACAAAGACACTGTGAGTTGACATTTTGTCTGTAAAAGCACCATTAAAATTTAACCAATAGCTAGATGAACACAGGACAACTAGTTTGCAGTTTCAAACACTGCCCCTGAATTTCAAACCAAATACTCCTGATGTTACTTTATATTCTCATTCCAGCTGTCTAATCAATAAAAACGGTCTGTTGCCATGGATATTAACTTTCCCACTATGTCTCTCATCAGCTTGGTGGATATGGGCATCCTCAGGAAATGTAGAAATTGCCTCAAGTTAATGACAACCAGTTAATTCTCAAACAAACAGATATGGTATGAGAGAGATTTATTTACACAATGTCACTGGGAGCAAAGTTCTCACACATAAGCAACTTCTAATGTCAATAAAGTTGTCAGTAGTTTACATGCTGCAACCATCACACACAAATCAAAGCAGACACATAGACCCACATATGCTGAGGCACTTAACTGTAACCTTCTTAAACCCCAAAGACCTCCTAAATGAAGTACATATAACAAACACTCTCAGCAGCCACAAATGTACTCTTTCAATGCAACACCAACATGAACACATACAGCCACATCTCATGGAACACCTATTTCTAAGCCCATAAGGCAAGTCACCACAATCCAACATTCTGGTCATTGGAGACTCCATTGTGAAACACACAGATGTCCCTCTCATCAGGCTTAGTATGGAGAAAGTCACAGTCAGCTGCTTATCAGGAGCGAGGATTTGCCACATTATGCATACACTCAGGTAATTGGACCACAAGTACCAATATATCAGTCATAGTCCATGTGAGTGTAAATGATCTATGATGTACCTCCCTAGACTATATGAACAGAGACATGGAGCCCTCAGAATACATGTCCCAGGCTGGTACAAGCCTAGCACTAAGCAGCATTTCACCTTCTCCAAGGATGATGAGAAAATACAAGCAAAAGATAACGGACTTTAATAATTGGCCTTGTTTCTGGTGTCATTCTAAGGAGGTGCAATATTCGTTTACACGTCTCCCTTCTAGGCTTTCGAATATTAGCTAAAACATTGTGCCTTTTTTAGGCAATGCCAAATAGAAAGTACTTCTAACAAATCAAAACCAAGAAAATCTGAAGGTGTTACCGCTCAGTGCTAAAAGTCTAAACAATAAACTTCACTCCCTAGAAGCTCTCTTTACCTTAGAGAATGTTGACATCTGTATGGTCACTGAAACATTGCTTAAAGCTGCAAAGAGCACATTGAGAGTGCAAGGCTATAGTGCCTTACACACATTTGGACCAGCTACTACACAGATAGGGACTAAAGGTGGAGGTGTCTCGATTTACATGAAAAATAAATATACCTCAAGGCTGGTTAAACAGAACAATGCACTTGAGCTTCTTCACACTGAAATCACCTTAGGTGAAATACAGTACCATTTCCTTGCAAGCTATAGGTCCCCCCCATGACCCAGAAAACCCATACCATATATTTAAACTTACTGGAAACACTCATCATTCAACCTAGTACCATATTCATGGGTGACTTATTACTCCACTGTTAACTGGGAATCATATATGGCATCAAATGTACAGGCACAGAGATTCCTGGATTTTGTAAACACAAACTCACTGGACCAGATTGCCAATACACCAATCGGGGGTGCATCCATACTGGATCTGGTCCTCACTAATATGGGAGAGTGCTGCACATCCCCTAGTGTAATGCCTTCCCTGGTAAGGTCAGACCACAAAATGGTCTCCTTTGAAGTAAAAATAAAACCTGGAACCCCTGTTAACCCTGGAATATCCAGGAACTAATCTAAGGCTAGCTTCCTACCATTAAGTGATAACCTGGCAAAATTTCAAACCCGCATAAACCCTGACAACACTACTGCCTATGCAGAACTGTTCAGAGAAACCCTATAAAAGCATGTTAATAGCTGCATAGAGGCAAATGGACCCACCAGGAAATAGTACAGAACTAACTAAAAAAAACAAACCAACCTGGTGGAATCACAACATTAATAGGCTTAAAAGAGAAGGAAGAAATTCATGGCAAAATTTAAGAGGTGCAACACCCAGAAAAATAAAAACACCATCATCAAACTAAACAAAACTCAGAGAACAAAAAGCCAACATCCACAAGGCATTCTTTGGCTATGTCCACAACCTCAAAGGCAATACAAAATTGTGTGCAGAGTTCATTGTAAATGGAGTCACCTACACTAAGCCAGAAGGTATAGCAAACATACTGGCTGACAAATTCAGCTCCAACTTTACCACACTCTCCCGCAAAACCTTCCCTTGGGAAATACCATCAAATATAGCTCCCCCTGCTATCACTAGGGAACAGATCCTTAATGCTCTCTCTCTAAGAGAACACTGCATCAATGGATGCAGGCAATATTCCAGGATGCCTTCTAAACTGCATGAAACATGACCTGTCACACCCTATGGAATTGCTACCTAACTGTAGTCTCCAAACAGGCTTCATGCCTCATTAATGGCGAACAGCATCAATCAACTCTCTGCACAAAAGTGGGCCATCTACAGACCCTGGAAACTACAGACCCATAAGTCTCACTAGCCTTATATGCAAAGCCATGGAAATAATTATCCAGGAAATGATCAGTAATGACATAGGAAACCTGCAGACACTACCCAACCCAATCTGGTTTCATCAAGGGCAGGTCATGCCTACTCAGCCCGGTGGAATTCTTTGAGAAAGTCACCAAAGCAATGTATGAAGGCAAAACAGTTCACACTACTTACCTCGACCTGGTCAAGGCATTTGACACAATAACCGACTCGGGCATCGTTGAAAAACTCAAGAGGTTAGGTACAAACCCTTATGTCACCTGATGAACAGCCAGCTGGCTCACAGAAAGGACCCAGGAAGTTAGTATTGGGGAGTCCACCTTTACATAGAGGCCAGTCACAAGTGAAGTCCCTCAGGAATTGGTCCTGGACTCACTTCTTTTTGGCATTTATTTCTGTGAAGTCAAGGTTAATGTCAATGGCCTCTGGCTGACTAAATTTGCAGATGATTGCAAACAAACTGTCATTGAATTTCACACTGACACAAATGTTCTCCAGGAAGGATGAAAACAGACAAACAACTGGTGTCAGAGCCATGGACTAAAACTAAGAAGTGCATAACAGTATCCTTTGGGAAGTCATCCACCCCTTGTAACTATCATATTGACAACACTGGGACAGGGACTTGGGGACACACGTAGACATAATCTAGCCTTTGACCATCATGTGTCCAGAGTAGTGAGGAAATTATTCTGTGTTGTGCAACTTATAAACAAAGGTATTGCATCTAGGTCCAAGGAAGTCATTGTTTCAATGCATTCAGCATTCACCAGACCCATCATTTTTGGTCTGTTCCTCACAATATTTGTTATTCTCTGGATTTTTGTGGCTAATCAGTAAGGACTGAATTCACTAAATAATAACAGCCATTTGAGTTTCAGACTTCTGTACTTCAGAAAATGTACAGTAACACAAGACCATTTATTCTAGCAACTTTCTAAGTTTATAAGAGCAATTTTTAAAATATGTCCCTATTTTTGAGGCTTTTTCCTCCATTATTTTTGGCTTGTCTAGATTTTTTTGTGCTAAGAGGTTGAGAGCTATGACACAACATGCACACACATGCATATATGATATGAGTCTACTTCAGTAGACCAAAATATTTTGTACCCGAAATTCATATTACCGAAATAAAAAGGCCGATGACTGCACGACATCAATGTCCCGGAACACTGACTTTCCACTACAGGTTAAGTAACTGCTTGGCCACCCTGTTGAACCTTGCCTCTTACCCCCGTGGTAGTGCGATCTTGGAGTTGGTATATTTAGTTAGAGTGAATGGGGAGGGCACAGGCCCCCACATGGGTGAGTCTGCTTTCCTTCGGTTTTGTTTTTTTTTTCAGGATGCTCTTCATCAACAAAAGACAGTGTAAAACTACTGATTACAGAAATAGCTCACAATACAGTATAAGAATTTGAATACAGATGTGAGAATCCTAAATACTAACTCCTCATATTTCTGAATTGAGCTAGAGGAATGAAACACAGTACAAAAAGTTGAAGGAAGAGAGAGAAAAACAAAACTGCTAACAGAAAACAGTAACTCCAGAACTGCAGATGGAGGAATGGTGTGGTAGTTTATAGGTTCATAGGTAAGTACTAGGCTATCTGCCGAAGGGCATTTATAAGCCTAGCCAGAATGTGTTGGCTTTCACCACCCTCTTAGATTACTTCCCTGTGCCTCTGTCCAACAGAGCCATTAGTTTCCTGTGCCACTGTCCAGCAGAGTCACTGCAGTGATCCCAGGGGTAAATTTTTCTGTTTCCCATCCACCCATCTGCCTGATGTATATTGGAATCCCATTCCAAAGCATGGGGAGTCTCTGGGACAGGAATCTATCCCTCCAGCATGTCCTATTTATCGTTGTGGTGAGGTTTATATCTCTAGAGCATGTGGCTCTCCGGGATTTGTTTTTTTTAGGTGGAGCATGTCCATCAATTCTGGGTTGGACGTGGCCTTGTATGTCAGGCAGAGATCACCTCTGAGTAAGCTGTATGCAACCGAGTACAGCTGGAGTTTCTTGAGTCGGGCTGCATAGGGCATCTGTTTGAGGCCAGTAATCCTCTTTGTGAGGTACTTTTGTGGTCTTTCCAGCTGTTGCAGATGTCTTGTAAGGTACATCCCAAATGGGGCGTTGTATTCTATGATGGGTCTAATGAATGATGAGTAGACAGGCACAATAACCTCTTTTGTTCTAGATGCGAACCCTTTTGTGATTAGGTGGGCCACATAGAAGGATTTTCTAACCACCTTGGCAATACGATTACTTGGGTCCCCAGATCCCTTATTACATTTTCTATATTTAGGGGACTACCACCTATGTGGTAGTTCACGGGTACTTTATTTTTTCCAAAGGGGATGACTATGCACTTTTTGGCATTTAGCTTGAGGTCATGATTTTGACACCAGGTATCCGTCTCAATGAGACCCTTCTGGAGGGTGTCTGTATCAGCCAGAGAATCAATTATGGGCCCTAGTTTGCAGTCGTCTGTGACCTTGGTCAGCCATAGTCCTCCTATGCTTGCCTGTATCTCTGAGAAGTATATACCAAACAGGAGGGGTCCTAGGACTGAGCCCTGGGGGATGCCACTTGTAACCGGTTTAGAGTCGGACATAGAGCCTGCAACTCTCACCATGTGGGTTCTATCCATGAGCCATTTGGCAACCCATCTCGTGACATAAGGGTTTATGTTCAAGCTGGTGACCTTGTCTATAATACTAAAATGGGGAATGGTGTCAAAAGCCTTTGCGAGATCTAGGTATGCTGTGTGGACCTCCTTTCCCTCGTCTAATGCCTTGGTAACTGTCTCAAAGAAGTCCACCAGGTTTAGGAGGCATGATCTTCCCTTAACAAAGCCAAACTGGGTAGGGTCCAAGGTTTGGAGGTTCCCAATGTCTCTGTTAATGAGTTCATGATGACGTGCTCCATAGCCTTGCAGACCAGGCTAGTCAGGCTTATAGGGCGATAGTTCCTGGGGTCCGTTGTGGCTCCACCTTTGTGGAATGGGATAACTGTTACTGTGTGCCACTCTGTGGGTACGTAGCCTGTAGAGAGGCTGAGTTTGAACAGTGTGTTTAGGTGAGGGGTTAGTTCATTTTGGAGCTCTTGTAAGACACAGCCTGGGACACCGTCCGGTTCCATTGAAGCTGTGTTTTTGGCTTTGGATAGGGCTGTTTTAACCTGTGTGTCACTGATTGATGGGGCCTTACATTCTTCTGGTATGGTTATGGGCCCTTTAGGGGGTGAGGGGGGTGAATTTTGAAGTAAACCTGTCTGCCAGAATGTTGGCAATATCAGTCGGTTCAGTGTATTTTGTGCCATTCTGCACTAACTCAGATCTGAGAGTTTCCACCTAGGTTCTTGACATAGCTAAAGAATGCTTTGTGGTTATCTTTGGAGTCAGTGGCAATTTTTCTTTTGAAACTAACCTTGGGTGATTTAATGAGGGATCGTAGTTTCTTGCTGATACTGATCAGGGATGTCTTTCCTTCTTGGGATTTTACTCTTTTCTGTACTAGTTTCCTCCTACTGTTGTATAACTTGTTTATGGCAGGGGTCCACCAGACTGGATTCCTTTTCTTGGAGGAGTGAGTCTTGGTTTTACTTGGGATAGCACGATCCATGCATTCCTGCAGATGCTCATAGAGTGCCTTTGTAAAGGTTTCAGCAGCTTGGACAGCATTGTCCTTTAGTATGGGGGCTGTGAACCTTTCCACCTCAGTCTTAAGTAACGTGAAGTTTGCTTTTGAAAAGTTTTTCACGGTGGGTTCCTTGATTGGGGGTGGGGGCGGAATGTGGATATCCAGAGTGATTAGTCTATGGTCTGATCTAACCAGCGAAGGGTTGACCTCTGGTGTGGAACACCGGTCGCCCATGTTGGTGATGACCAGGTCCAATATGTTGTTCCCTCTGGTGGGGGTGTTGACCCATTGATCCAGGGCATTCGAGGTTATAAATTCTAGGAAGCATTTGCCAAGGGAGTTAGTACTTGAGTAGTTCTCCCAGTTTATATTTGGGTAATTGAAATCACCCAGTATTAGGGTGTTTGGTAGGACCCTCATATTTCTCAGTGTCTCCAGAAATGCAGAATGGGGGTCCTGGGTCATGGTGAGTGATCTGTAGCAAGCTACAATTTGGATTGCAGTTTTGCCCATTGTTAGTTGCACATGGATGATCTCTGATGCATTGTGCTGCGCCACTAATCTGGAGGTGTGGGTATCCTTGATGAATATGGATACACCCCTGCCTTTTGTGTTTTGGTCCTGGTTCTGTGGCCGAAAAGTATGGTATGAGTTATAGCCTAGTAGTGCTGGGGTACTCTCAGGAGCCTTAAACCAGGTTTCTGTTACTGCACAGATATCAGTGTTCTCCATACTGAGGAGGGCCTCAAGTGCGTGCATTTTGAGGTTTAGACTCCTGGCATTGAGTAGCATTACTCTCAGTTTTTGGTTACTTGTGCTATTTATGGTGGTGGGTTTGTCTTTTGAGCCTTGTCTAAAAAAGGCACTCTGGGGGTGGCAAGAGCCTTGGCCAGTATTCAAAAGCCTAATGGTGACAGGTGCAAGCCATCTCTTGCGAAGTAATGTGGCTTGTCGAGCATGTCATCCCAGGCGGACAGATACTGGATCCCCTTTGAATGACACCGAAACATAGCCAATTGTTGAAATTGATCATTTTTTTTCTTTTTACTGTGGCATCATTTTTGATGAGGGCAGGATGCTACCCAGGGTCAGGGTCATACAGGCCTGGGCTACATGATCAGAGAGCTCTTCCATGTCTCTTTTCATATAGTCCAGGGAGGTACGTCTGAGGTCATTCACACCAACATGGACAATGACAGAGTTGTATTTGTACTTGTTCTGGAGTGACCTGAGTGCTTGTGTTATGTGACGGATCCTCTCACCTGACAGGCAGCTAACTGTAACCTTTTCCTTGTCCAGCCTAGTTAGTGGGACATCAGTGTGCCTGACTACAGAGTCGCCTATTACTAGTGTGTTGGGTATGTTATTTTGCCTTAAGGGCTGTGATTGCATGGCACACTGATTATGTGAAGTATGTGTTTTATGGTTGGTGATGGGGTGTGGAGGTTGCTTGGATATCTGCTTTGGAGGCCTCTGTAGCTTTTGCAGATTTTTATTTAGAGCCTCGGAGTATGTTTTCATGTATTCATGTGTGTTACTTGCCGGTGTTGGTTTATTAGGTCTATGTGAGACTGGTGTTGTGTTGCAAGTATTACCCTTCTCCTCTTGACTGTCAGTTCCAGTCTTGGGTTGAGAGAACTTTGCCTCCAGTTTGGCTGTATAATTGCATCCCTCGCATATATTAGTGTTTGGTGGTAGGAGGAGAGGGTTGTCTGTGTACATGAGGCAGTTGTAACATTGCCTCAAAATGCCCAGATTCACCAGTTGGTTTGGAGAGTACACCGGAAACTGCCCTTTGGATATGCCTGAATAGGTAGAGTAAGCTGTTTTTCTGATTGGCTGGTGGGGATGAATAGAGAGCCTTGTCCTTCTGGGACAGTATAGGGGGGTCTAGTGCTAGGGTTAATTAGTGCTTGCTATGAGTTTTAAGCAAGTGCTTGACTGTGAAATGAATGGTTTGAGTGCTAAAGTTGAAGGTTTGTCTAGTTCCAAGGGAAAAATTGAAAGGTAGACTTCGTGGAGCCGAGAATAGTTTAACTCTAGCTAACCGGCACTGCCCGGTGTGCAAAACCACGCAAATGCGTTTTTTATAGCAGGGAAGTGAAAGAGATAGAAATCAGCCCAAAATGGCCGATAAACTACTAACGTCTGGGCTGAAACCTCTCCTCCAGGGACAGATAGGCTGCTCAAAGCTCCCCTCTCTCACAGGTGAACAGAGAAACTTCCTTCTATCCAAGTAAGGTATAGGCAACACAGTAATTGTAACACATCCCTGGATTCAGCAATAACCTGAAAACTGGACTATACTAGTTCAGAAAGGAGGGAAAAAGTATATATATATATATTTTCAGAAAATAGAGCAGATACAATCATAATTAGCCCAAAATGGCCAATAAACTACTAACTTCTGGGCTGAAACCACTCCACCAGGGACAGATAGGCTGCTCAAAGATCCCCTCTCTCACAGGTGAACAGAGAAACTTCCTTCTATCCAAGTAAGGTATGGGCAACACAGAAACTTGCAACGCAGCCCTGGGTTCAGCAATAACCTGACAACTGGACTATACTAGTTCAGAAAGTGGGAAACATACATACATATATATATATATATATATATATATATATATATATATCAAAACAACACTTTAAATGCACAGAAAAGGCTATCACACTTTAGTGTGTAGCCTATAACAGTTAAACAGTTTATTTAAACACAAAAATGACTTAATTCAAGTGCAGGCAGCATATAAGTACAATATGTAGCAATAACAAACTTTTTAAATCACAGATTCGCTAAAAAACTGGCGTTTAGGCGGAATTAGTTAAGACAGCAAGAAAAGCAGAAAAATGATACTTAATCACTCCAGTCTCTCTTTTGTCTCTCTGCTGCTGTAAACTCTGCAGAACACCTGGAAGGCACTTGCTGAGCAGAATACAAGAGCAAAAACTGCGCAAATGTGTTTTTTATAGCAAGGAAGTGAAAGAGATAGAAATTAGCACAAAATGGCCAATAATCTACTAACTTCTGGGCTGAAACCACTCCTCCAGGGACAGATAGGCTGCACAAAGCTCCTCTCTCTCACAGGTGAACAATGAAACTTCATTGTTTCATAACAAACTTCATTCATTATGACAGAGCAGACTCTAACTGCCCTTTTGTCATTTTACTGATGCAGTGAATGATTGGGATTTGTGATGGAATAAAAAAGATTGGTTGAGTGCTGTGAATTTTATTTTGTTTAATCTTCATTAACAAAGTTAGTTAAACCCTCTAGAGTAATCTGCATGTTTATGGGATGACCTAAGAATTTTGGTTTCATTATATCAAGCAGAATGCAAAGTCTGTTAGATTTATCTTGCTTATTAATTTTATTATGTATTCAGTGTGGAATAGCAATTAATGGATCTCACTACTTAACCTTCATCATTATTGTCATCATCATCAACCTCCTATTTCCCCATATTTACATGGGTTTGGGGTGTCACACCAACATTAGTTCATTGCAGTTCCTGTATGCATATTCCAATATGCTTAAACTTGTTAGCAGTATGATTACTTGCCAGGATGAATGAACAGTTTCTCACAAATGTTTCTCTGCATTGAATGAACATGTAGCAGACATACAGTGATCTCACCCTGGCTCGCTATAGTTTTTGGCAAATATAAAAAAATCCAAAACATTACAGCATTTGCTCCTTTCAAGATAGTGTAACCTTATGGATGTAACTGACTTGAAGGGAAATATAGTTAATAGGACAGAATATAGGAGGTCATAAATCTCCTTTATGTCAGTAAAATATTTTTTTTTCAGTTTCATGGCATCACATAGCTGTATTTCAGCTGAAAGTTTTAGCCAATATATCATAGGTAGGTACTAGGCTATCTGCCCGAGGGCATTTATAAGCCTAGCCAGAGTGTGTCGGCTTTCGCCACCCCATTGATTAACTAACTGATCCTCTGCCAAGCAGAGCCAATGAAGTGATCCCAGGGCTGTATTTTCTGTTACCCATCCACTCATCAAGGTTTCTCTTGAAGAGCGTTAGCGAGGGGCTCTGCCTGATGTAGTTTGGAATTTTGTTCCAAAGCATGGGGATTCTCTGTGACAACAATCTAGCCCTCCAGCATGTTCTATTTATTGTTGTGGTGAGGTTTAGCTCACTAGAGCGCATGGCTCGCAGCAACTTGAATTTCTTTAGGTGGAGCATGTCCATCAATTCTGAGTTGGACATGGCTTTGTAAGTCAGGCAGAGATCACCTCCGAGTAAGCAATATGCCACTAAGTACAGCCGGCGTTTTTTCAGTCAGGCTGCATAGGACATATGTTTGAGGCCAGTAATCCTCTTGGTGAGGTACTTTTGTGGTCTTTACAGCTGTTGAAAGTGTCTTGTGAGGTACATCCCAAATGGGGCACTGTACTCTATGATGGGTCCAATTAGTGACGAGTAGAGGGGCACTATAACCTCTTTATTTCTAGATGCAAACCCTTTAGTAATTAGATGGGCCACATAGAAGGATTTCCTAACTACTTTGGCAATATGATTGTCAAAGGAGAGATTACTGTCTACCTGGGTCCCCAGATCTCTTATTACCTCTTCTGTATTAAGGGGGCTGCCACCTATGTGGTAATTCGTGGGTGTTTTGTTTTTCCCAAATGGGATGACTATGCATTTTTTTGGCATTTAGCTTGAGGCCATGACTTTGACACCAGGTGTCCGTCTCAGTAAGGCCCTTTTAGAGGATGTCGTGTCAGCTGGAGAGTCAATTATGGCTCCCAGTTTGCAGTCATTGGTGAACTTGGATAGCCATAGTCCTCCTGTGTTTTCCTGTACTTCTGAGAAGTATATGCCGAACATTAGGGGTCCCAGGACTGAGCCTTGTGGGACACCACTTGTGATTGGTTTAGAGTCGGACCTGGAGCCTGCTATTCTTACCATGTGTGTTCTGTCTGTAAGCCAGTTGGCAACCCATCCCATGACGTAGGGGATTATATTCAGGCTGGTGAGTTTTTCTGTAATATCCGAATGGGAATGATGTCGAAAGCCTTGGCGAGGTCAAGGTAGGCTGTGTGAACCACCTTTCTCTCATCTATGGCCTTGGTGACTGTCTCAAAGAAGTCAACAAGGTTTAGTAGGCATGATCTTCCCTTAACAAAGCCGAACTATGTCGGGTCAAGTGTTTGGAGGTTCCCAATGTCTTTGTGAATAAGTTCCATGATGATGTGCTCCATAGCCTTGCAGACCAGGTTAGTCAGGCTTATAGGGCGATAGTTACCAGGGTCAGTTGTGGCCCCTCCTTTGTGGAGAGGAATAACCATTGCTGTGCGCCATTCAATGAGCACATAGTCTGTGGAGAGGCTGAGGTTAAACAGTGTGTTTAGGTGGGGGTTAGTTCGTTCTGTAGTTCGTGCAAGACGCAGCCTGGGACACCATCTGGTCCCATTGCCGCTGTGTTTTTGGCTTTTGAAAGGGCTGTTTTCACCTTTACGTCTGTGATTTTTGGGACACTACACTTTTCCGGTATTGCTGTGGGCCCTTTTGGAGGTGGGAGGGGGTGAAGTTTGCACTGAATCTATCTGCCAGAATGTTGGCAATATCAGTAGGTTCAGTATATTTTGTGCTATTTTGCACTAGTTCAGTGCATATCTGCAGGTTGCCACTTAGATTCTTAACATAGCTAAAGAAGGCTTTGTGGTTATCTTTTGAATCCTTGGCTATTTTTCTTTCGAAGTTAGCCTTGGATGATTTCATAAGGGACCTTAGTTTCTTACTGATCCTGATCAGGGATGTCTTTCCCTCTTGGGATTTGATTTTTTTCTGAACTAGTTTCCTCCTTCTATTGTATAGCCTGTTTATGGCAGGGGTCCACCAAACTGGTTTCCTTCTCTTAGAGGAATGAGTCTTGGTTTTGCTAGGGATGGCACGATCCATGCATCCTTGCAGGTGCTCATAGAGTGCATTTGTAAAGGTTTCTGCATCTTGGGCAGCGTTATTCTTTAGCGTGGGGGCTGTGAAACTTACCACCTCTGTCTTAAGTAAGGTGAAGTTTGCTTTAGAAAAGTTTTTTACTGTGGTTTCCTTAGATAGGGGTGGTGGTGGGGTGTGGACATCCAGAGAGCTTAGTTTATGGTCTGATCTAACCAGTGACGGGTTGACCTCTGGTGTGGAACACCTGTCGCCCATGTTGGTGATAACCAGGTCCAATATGTTTTCACCTCTGGTAGGGGAGTTTACCAGCTGATCCAGGGCATTTGAGTTGATGAATTCCAGGAAGTGCTGGGCCTTGGAGTTTGTACTTGAGTAGTTTTCCCAGCGAAATGGTAGGGTAATTGAAATCACCCAATATCAGGGTGTTCGGTAGTACCCTCATGTTTTCCAGTGTCTCCAGAAAGGTGGAGTGGTGGTCCTGGGTCATGGAGGGTGATCTGTAGCAGGCCACAATTTGCATTACAGATTTGCCCGATGTTAGTTGCACATGAATGATCTCAGAGGTATTATGCTGCGCCACTAACCTGGAGGTGTAGGTATCCTTGATGAATATGGATGCACCCCCTCATTTTGTGTTTCGGTCCGTGTTCTGTGGCCAAAACATGTGGTATGAGTTGTAGCCCAGTAGTGCTGGGGTGCTCTCTGAAGTCTTGAACCAGGTTTCAGTTACTGCACAGATGTCGACATTCTCCATACGGAGGAGTGCTTCGAGCGCGTGCATTTTGAGATTTTAAACTCCTGGCATTGAGTAGCATAACCCTCAGTTTTTTGTTAATTGTGCTGTTTACGGAGGTGGGTTTGACTTTTGAGCCTTGCCTAAAATAGGCACTATGGGGACAGCAAGAGCCTTGGCCAGTATTCAAAAGCGTAAGGGAGACAGGTGCAAGCCATCTCTTGTGAAGCAATGCGGCTTGTTGAGCATGTCGTCACAGGCTGACAGACACTGGATCCCCTTTGAATGACACTATAAGCTTAGCCAATTGTTGAAATTGATAATTTTTTCTTTATACTGAGGTATCATTCTTGGTGAGGGCAGGATGCTACTCAGGGTCAGGGTCATACTAGCCTGGGCTAAATGATCACAGAGTTCTTCCATGTCTCTTTTCATGTAGTCAAGGGAGGTATGTCTGAGGTCATTCACACCAACATGAACAATGACAGAGTCATATTTGTACTTGTTCTGGAGTGACCTGATTGATTGTGTTATGTGGCGGATTCTGGCTCCCAACAGGCAGCTAATAGTAACTTTCTGCTTGTCCAGCTTAGTGAGTGGGACATCAATGTGTCTGACTATAGAGTCACTTATTACTAGTGTGTTAGGTATGTTATTTTGCCTTAAGGGCTGTGATTGTGTGGCACAGTGATTTTGTGTTTTATGTGTTGTCTGGTTTGTGATGGGAGGTGCAGGCTGTTTGGATGTCTGCTTTGGAGGTCTCTGATGCTTTTGCAGATTTTTATTTAGAGCCTCCAAGTATGATTTTGTGTATTTATGTGTATTTTTTGCCAGTGCTGTTTTAGTAGGTCTGTGTGTGGCTGGAGGTGTGGTGCAAGGGTTAACCTTCTCCTCTTGACTGTCTGTCACAGTCTTGGGTGGAGACAGCTTAGCTTCCAGTTTGGCTGTATAATTGCATCTCTCGCATATGTTAGTGTTTTGTGGTAGGAGGAGAGGTTTGCCTGTGTACATGAAGCAGTTGTAACATTGCCTCAGGATACCCAGATTCACCAGCTGGACTGGAGAGTACACCTGAAATTGTCCTTTGGTCATGCCTGAATAGTAGGGTGAGCTGCTTAGTCGTTTAGTTGGTGAGGGTTGAATAAAGAGCCTTTCCCTGCTGGGCAATCAGTGAAAAGGTATATTAGTGCTTGCTATTAGGTCTGAGCAAGTGCTGGGATGTAGGATTAATTAATTACTTAAACATAATCACGTGGCTAGTGTGTGTGCTGGATGAAAGACAGTTTGTGGGAATTCGACAAATGATTTATCCCATCCTCTGCAGCATGCTACAAAATCAGAATGATTTCAGTGTGAAAATTTATACAGAATGATTACTGCTGCCTACACTGATAGTTATTGTAGTTTCAAAACGTATTAGTTTTTTAGGTTGGTCTGGGATACATTTCCTAACAACAAGATGATACATCCCAGATGCATAGAGCCCCTGGACTGTTTATGGGTCCAAAAAGAATCAAGTATACCAGCTGAACTCATACATACCTGTGTGGCTAGCCACTACTAATGAATATGTGCTAACTGCACAGGCAGGAACACTGACATCAATTATCTGAGATTTACTTTACTGTCTCTCTGTATCCAGGTATAAGTAAAAGCTCAAGGTAATTCCAACTTTGCTGAAGTTAGATAGATAGATATTTTGTATTCAAACAGGACTGTCTGAAGAAATAGCTTTAATGACAGATTAAGACACATTGACCCCAAAAGTTTATAGACTATTCTGCATGTTGGATGGAGCTTAGTATGAAAAACAAATTCCAAATTAAGGCACATAATTTGTATCACACTTCTCACTTAAGCTTCACTTTTTAGTGCCAGTTTGTATGGCTTTTGATGCAGAATACAGAAGCTGTACCATTATAGATGTCACATTGTGGCCTCCCTGCATTATGATCTTATCCCTGTATCCAGGTCTACCCTATACATCTGCTCCCAGTACAGGAAGTGAGATTTCCCTGTCTGTCAAAAACTAGTTTCTTACTATACACAACATTTACAATAACTCCTTCCTGCTAATTCATTGTCTCCAAACCCTTAAACTATCATTTCCAACATCTGACACAGTGGCTCCCCAAATAATAATTTGTATAGCAAATATAATGTTTTCCTTTCATCTCTTAAGCATAAAAAATGATTATGAGAAATCAAGTCTTGCATCTTCTAACTAAGGGACTGTTCCCTAGATTCATAAATAAATGTGCCTTAATTTATACATCAGTTTTACTTCTACACCTAATCACCACCTATATCTTAAAAGGTATAAAAGTTACAAAAAAGTTAAATTATGAAAATGATTCAGCACATACTCCTCTTCACAATGGTGATGTCAGCTAGACAAAATGGTAACTTTATATTGAACAAGGAATTAGATAATATGCAAATCTTTTATAACAATTATACCAACAATGAATATATCTCTAACTACATTAGACAAAACCTAACTCTCAGTGTGACTTTTGTTTGTGAAAATGTGATCTTTAATTTGCTGCATAGCAGGTTTGTAAAAGTCACTCCCCATTTTTGAGATCTTTACATAGCTGTGATGTATATACATATATTCATATTTAATGGACAAATAAATGTAAATATCCACAAATTGGTACTAGTTAGACATGAACTATAAGTGCAAAGTTTTTTTTCCAGCATTGTGTATGCTTTCATTTGATACCTTGAAGTACAACACAAACATCTCTTTCAACTTATTAATATGATAATTAACATTATAGCACATATTCATCCTATTTCAGGAAAATAGCTCACATTTTCACCAGTATTGAGTACCTCATTTGTCTGAAGGGCATTCCTGACCTCTGTGGTGAGTGGGCATATGAAAATATTGTTCCACAACATGTCCAAGTGGACACATCCTAAGATAATTACAGAAATATGATATTTATGCATGATTACTAACCAAATATAAATAGCTACAGATTGGTAATAGGCATACAGCAGGTATCAGTGAAAACGTTTGCAGCATTATGTAATGTGCCCTTTGATACCATAAAGTACCATAAATACTATGTTTGGGTCAAGTTATTAACAGAAATACTAGTGTGGCACATTCATAATTTATCAAAAATAAATCACACTTTCTGACCACTGTATTTGGGTCAGCAGGCATTCCTAACCTGTCTTGAGACATGCAGTTCCACCATGCCACTATATGGAAAATGCCTGACTTATTTATATAAAGATGGAAATATGCATTAATATCATATGTATTGCTAAATAAGTATATCTGCAAAGCAGCAGAAGTTACACACCAGGTAGCAGCAAGAAGTTTCCCAGCATTATGTAAGCTTTCATTTGATGCTAATATGTACCACACACAGTCCTTGTAGGGCAAACTGCTAATAGAAGTATTAATATCATGCATATGCATAACCTTGAATGAAAACATCACTAACTTTTGCCTTAAGACATTGCTGAACTTTTGTGCTGATTACACCTATGAAATCCGGTTCTGTTCTTCAGCTGGTTATAGAATGACATCACATCTAGTCACCTGTCTCTGGCACAATACACATTCAGAACTTTGTTAAAATTCTGTTGCAGCATTCTTAACATAAGCAACTTTTACAAATACAGTTTAATACAAGCATCTGTACAAATCAATGTGACAGTTAAATGATACACAATTATTTACAAAACTTCAGCCAGCCATGCTGGTATATGAGACACATCCTGGTACTTATCCTGGTACAGCTAGCAATATTTCAATTATTACGACTTTGTTCAGAAATCTTTCACAAGGAAGCTGAGAGGTATGATTGTATGTTAAACATTTTTGACCATTTGATCTACATGATGGAAGTCTGTGTGTTCTCAGTTTTTGAGAACTTAAGGTTGTGAGTTATGGACCTCTGTTGAATGTGCCACCCTATTTAGTAATTGCAGCTGTTTTACAATTTTTTGGGCCTGTCTGGTTGTTTTTTTCCCATTCTTGATGTCAACTGAAAGGTGGCTGCAGTTATTAAATAACATACATTTTTAACTGTTCATGGTTTTGCAGAACGCTCTTGATTTTGCATTACATCAATAATGCTAGACGTAGCAGTGCCATGCTTTCTGAAGTCAATGAGAACTGAATGTTTCTTATTGTTTAGAAATGGCAAGCATTTCTGGTGTTTTTTAAAGAAGTTAGAACTCAACGTAAAAATTTAAATCAGAAGTGTGTGTGTGTGTGTGTGTGTGTGTGTGTGTGTGTGTGTGTGAAAATCAGATATTCAAATGTGTGTCAGATGCTTGGAACTGGGACATTGTGCTGCAAAGTGAGTCTTGTTTGGGATCTGGAGAGACATAGTCCAGTCCCAGTGGAGCATGTTCCCTGTGTGCTCGTGAGGGAAACTGTGCTTGATGTAGACAGCTGCATTTGAAATACTGTGCAAATCTATTCCTATTTTTAGTGACTGTCTCTCGCTAGTGTCAGTGGTGAGGAATGAGGCTCCTTGATTACTGACCCAGGTAAAGAGAGGTTGTCATATATTGGTACCAGAGAAGTGGGATATAAATTGAACTTCAGTAGCATGTAAGCAGTTGTCACTGAAAGTGTGTGTACTCTCAACAGCCACAAGGTAAACATTCAGAGTTTCAGTTTCACAACAGTTTTATTTATTTTGTTAGTTAATTTAATCAGGGAAGCAGGCAAAGATGTCAGCAGAAGATTATAGCAAGCTGTCAACGAGCTAGTTGGCCAAGGTGTGCAAAGCCAAAGGACTGGTGCATGCCAACCTGACTAAAAATTATATGATTTCAGCCTTAATCGCAGCTGCAGTATGGTCTCGCAACCAAGGATAGCCAGTCTGGTGATGGGATGTGCAGCCTTCATAAACAGGACAGTTTACCTTTTCCTCAGAGGACTTAAAAATCTGTATACAGTTAAAGAAACTTGAAACAGAGGCTGCAGAAATGGAAAAGCAGAGTCAGCATGAATTGCTATGTTTGGAGACAGAAGAGAGAATATGACTGGAGACCAAACATTTGGAGGCTGAAAAAATGGAGAGACAGTGTCAGCATGAACTGGAAGCTAAATGTTTGGAGACTGAAGAGAAATGGTAGAGTTTGAAGGCAGAAGAAAAGAAGAAGCTGCCTCAGCATGAAAAGGACATAGTGATTCTTTGACAGGGTCATGGAGGTAAGAGGAAGGGAATAACTGTACCCCATTAAAGGTCAGTAAATTTCTTCTACAATTTAAAGATGATTCTGATTTTGACAGCTTTATTCATATATTTGAAAGGGTATGTAAACAGTATGATGCTGACCAAGAGCTCTGGGTATGGTTCCTGACCCCCCCCCCTTACTTCTTGGTAAAGCTGTAACTGCTGGTTCTAAATTTGTCTGATACTGACTGTTTAAATTATGAAAAAGTCAAACAATGTTTTCTAGACTGTTTTAAGTCAACTCCTGAAGGTTACAGAAAAAAGTTTTGTGAGCATAGATGCAAGGCAGATGAAAATGTAAGTGATTATATTGCTGAGTTAAGGACTTACGTTCATAGGTGGGTGAGTGGCTGTCAAGTCACTACTTTTGAAAGGCTGGAAGACCTTTCAGTGAGGGAACATGCCCTTAGCACTTTGCCAAAGGACAGGAGAATCAGGTTTGCAGACCGAGAATGTAACTCTGCAGATGAGCTGGAGAGAAAAGATTACTACTTAGCAAGTAGGGCATCATTGCATAAGAAGGGGATAACTAGTGCTGCACATGGATATAAGGGAACCCATGGTGGGCAGCCTAAATCACCTCAACAGTCTACCAGTAACAGGGGAAGCCACTAGTTCAGGTACACGGCCAGGATCAATGGTTAGAGGTTTTAAATGTTACCAGAGGGACCATGTAGCATACAAATATCCACTGAAGCAAAGTGGGGAACAAAAGGTGAGGGAGCCAGTAAGTGGCAATAATCGCCTGTCAGTGGTACGTTGTCTTGAGACAAGAGAGGTGTCAAACTATCACCAGAGTTTGTATCCTATCTTAGTGGATGGAAGACAGGCCACTGCTAAGAGAGAGAGAGCCTCCGACATAACCATTGTTAAGCCTGCAGTTGTTAAAGAAGAGCAGTACTTGCTTGAGCAGTCCATACCAGTTAGAGCTTTAGAAGGGACTCCTTTCCAAGTAACTTAGACTAGGGTTCACCTTGACTTGGATGGTGGAAAAGGAACAAGCAGATAGGTATGTTTGAGGATATCCCTGAAAATGTCTTAATAGGGAATGATTTTGATAATGTAGTATGTTGCTTGCATGCATACAGTTACACACACACAGGCTTGGAGACAGGCAGGAAGGTCTGGTAGCCTGGGGGGGGGGACCCAGATAGACCCCATGCCTGAAGCTGGGGCTGGTGATGCTGTTATTTCAGAGAGGAAGCTACCTTGTAGCAGTGAGCCTGAAAGTGAACCACAGCTGCTTGTAGGTACTGATGTTCCCATGGACAAGGTGACTGCAATGACAGAGGTGAGTGGTAGTACCCAGGCTGATGGGGAGGCACTGCTGTCAGAAGATACCAGGCTTCCTGTGGAAGGGGAGCTAAGAATGGTTACAAAGACAGAATTGAGACAGACTCAGCTTTCAGATACTACCTTATAAAGCTTGAAGGAAGTAGCTAAGGGGACAACTGATACTCAAGGAAAAGGGGAATCTGTATACTGGAACAAAGGGTTACTGTAAAAAGAGTAGAGCCCTGAGGGAGGGCTAGAAGGTAAAGTAATACAGCAGTTAGTAGTGCCCAGACCCTACCATCTGGCACTTTTAGCCACAGCTCATGACATTCCTTTTGCAGGACAGAGTCATATTATGCAGAATTTTTATTGGCCTGGCATTGCAAGGGGTGTAATACTACTGCAGGACTTGAGAGCAGTGCTAAAAGGTAGGCAAGGCAGAAGTCAAGGCCAAAGCTCCACTGATCCCTTTGCTTGTGGCTGAGAAGCCATTTCAGAGGGTAGCTATGGATATTGTGTGGCCTCTGAGTACACAAAGTTCCACAAGGAAGAAGTATAACTTGGTGGTGATAGATTATGCTATCAGATACCGTGAGTTGGTGGCTCTGTACTCCATCGAAGCAGAGGAGGTGGCAAATGCTTTGTTAGATAATTTCAGCAGGATAGGCTTCTAGAGAGAAATACTGACTGACAGAGATGCTGATTTTATGTCAGACCTGCTGGCTTGTCTGTGGAAGTGTTATGGGGTGAAGCACCTAAAGACTACCCCCCATATCCCCAGACAAATGGTCTTGTGGAAAGGTTAAACTCTACACTAAAGATGACTCTATGGGCATTTGCAAACCAGTTTAGGAGAGAGTGGGACAAATATTTGCTCCATCTACTGTTAGCATACAGAGATATACCCCAGGAATCCACAGTTTTTCACCCTTTGAGTTGCTGTAGGGTCATAGGGTGAGGGGGCCTTTAGATATGAATTTTAATGAGTGGGAGGGTGAGTGTGAATCCCAGAAGGAGTCCATTGTGGTATATGTCCTAAACCTCAGGACACGGCTTAGGGAGCTTATGGGCTTGGGTCAGGAAAACCTAGCATGAGCCCAACAGAGGAAAAACATTTGGTATGACAGGAAAACCTGCAGTGGGACAATAGGTTATGGTGCTCATTCCTGTCAGACACAGTAAGATGCAGCAGCTTGTAAGGGAGCCTTTGAAGTGGTAAGGAAGGTCAGTGACGTTAATTATATGGTAAACTTGCTAGGCAGGAGGCAGGGGCACAAATTGTACCATGTTAACATAATGAAACCTCAGCATGTCTGGGAGGTCCTGGGCAGACAGCAAAGGGCAGGGTTGCCCATTATGCCCAGTAAGTGTCAGCTGGGTGTGGCAGAGGTCTCTTACCTAGAATATAGAGTGGGGAGTGGTTAGACTAGGCCAGAACCTGCTAAGGTAGAAGGTATTCAGACATTGGCTGCTCCTGTTACCAAAAAGCAAATGACAACATTCTTGGGGACAGCAGGGCACTATAGAAAGTTTGTTCCCAATTATAGTAGAATAGCTGCTCCCCTCCCAGATTTGACAAGGAAAACTATGCCAGATAATGTAGTGTGGACCCTAGCCTGCGAGCAGGGATTCGAGAAATTTAAAGGAGCTTTGGGAGGACCCCCTCTATTAGCCAGTCCAGATTACAGCAATGCCAATGCAGATGGATTCTCAAGACAAGGTAGAGATTAATGTGTTCCAGGCAGGCCCATTTCTCTCAAGAAATGTTTTTCCAGGGTCACTTGAAAAACTAGCTTGAGTCTTCAAAGGAGGGGAGAGATGTGACAATGTGAGGCACTTCCAACTGTACCAGGAGAAGTAAAGCAGTGCATGTGTGGCATATGCCAGCATTGCTGAAGTTTTGCAAATAATCTTGTGCCATTTAACTGTCACATTGATTTGTAGAGATGCTTGTATTAAAAATGTATTTGTAAAGGTTTCTTATGTTAAAAATGCTGGGGCTGCAACAGAATCTTAACAGAGTTCTGAATGTGTATTGTGCCAGTCAGGTGACTAGATGTGATGTCATTCTACAGCCAGCTGAAGGACAGTACTCTGGCAGCAGCAGTTTGTTGTTTGTCTTTGTTTTTCTTTGGAACCTGATATAAAAGATCTATGTCAGTTATCACAGTTCACTTATTAGTTGTTAGTTATACAGTTCAGTCAGTGTGTAATCTCTCATCTTGCCTTGTGGAAGTGAGCATCTCATCAGTAAATCTTGCCTTGTGATAATATGTGAGTTAACTAGGGACAGTTTCTCTTTAGTTCAATTAGGAAAAGTACAGTGAAATTAGTTTATTATTATTTCTTTTTCTGCGTCTGTAAGATTCTATCCAAATGTGTTATTTTTATATTTCCTGTGACTGAAAACTCTCTCATTTATTGTAACTAAATATTAAGTATTCTCCTGTTCTCTTATTTTATTATCCCTTATTAAATACTTTTATACTTTTTTACTGTGACTGGTCTTTTAGAGAATGATTTTAACATCTTTAGAATAGTTGTGCTTATTTTATTGACTCTGTGGCCACTCCGATAAGCCTTACTGCTTCGGTCACACTCTACCATTTATATCAGTATTAATTTGACATGGTGTAGTTGGTTACCTTTTGTAAGTGCCTTAGAGTATTTGAGTGGTGGCAGCAATCTACCTTGTAGTCTGGAGAGAGAGGAAACAGCTGATGAATCTGTGTCAGCCTTTCGTGTGTGTGTGTGTGTGTGTGTGTGTGTGTGTGTGTGTGTGTGTGTGTGTGTGTGTGTGTGTGTGTGTGTGTGTGTCAGATAGTTGGAACTGGGAAACTGTGCTCCAAAGTGAGTCTTGTTTGGATTTGGATAGACAGAGAGTCCAGTCCCAGTGGAGCATGTTCCCTGTGTGCTCTTGACGGAAATTATGCTTGTTGCAGAGAGCTACATTTGAAATACTGTGGAAATCTATTCCTAATTTTAGTGAACACCTCTAACTGGTGTCAGTTATGAGGATTGAGGGTCCTTGATTACTGGCCTGGGTAAAGACAGCTTGTCACAATACCATCATACTTTGCAGCTTCCTTGTGAAAGATTTCTGAAAAAAGTCAAAATAATTGGGGACAAAGGCCCCAAATCAGGGATATTATTTTTTACTATTACTGACATTCACTTCAAAAAGTTGCAGAACAAAAGGTTTTGCATCTATATGCATTCCTTCAGCAATAAGGTGTATGAAGCTCTAATGTCTGGCTTTACTGACTGACCTTAATCCTCACTAATTTTAAAAAAATCAAAAATTTATGAGGGAGAGGTAAACACACACAAAGGCAAAATTCAAGAGCATTCTGCAAAATCAGACACAGCTGAGAGGTCTGCAGGGCTATTAGTCTGCCAATAGTTTTCTAATTTCCATCTCCAGAGTGCAGAATGATGCCTTGCATGTGGAACACTGCCTTTCTTAATACAGAATAAGTAGAAAATATACAGTCCCATCCTTACATCACTACATTGTGAAATGATAATAGCTGCAAGGAGAATGATAATACTCTACACTTGTTGACACATCATAATTTGGGAGATATACATATATGCTCCCGTTGTCTCTGTGAATTGCTTATCCAATCTCTCTTCCCAATCATTTCTAAGCTCCTCTGATTGATTCTTATTATCATGCAGTATTTTATATGCTTTACTAATTATTCTTTTTTAATGGCAGCTTCTGTTCTAGATTCTATTAAAACCTCTACCAGTGCTGGTCTTTCATTCAGGAACCCCCTATTTCTTTCTCTCTGCCTATACTCTGATATCAATCCTTGATAGGGAAGGCAATCTCTAATTTCCAGTCCAAATAAATTCTTGGCTTCTCATTCTCTTACCTTTCCCTTTCTACTTATTTGCTCCCAATACCTTGGTTCCTTTGCTAGTTTTCTCCAATAAATTCCAGCCCCCTCTTACATATTATCTGCATCCCTGACCACAGTCAGCCCTATCAGCAAAATCTCTTTTCTCCATTCTTGTGCTGGCATAGTTCTTAGAATACTCTCTGCTATTTTATTAATATAATATTCTGTATGACTTTTGTTGTTCTCCTTAAGAGTCTGCATCCAAAATCCCAATTTCTCCTCATTTCCTGAGCTTCCTCCCTGTATCAACAGCATTCCTTTCCACTCTGAATTAATGTTTTCTGCTTCTGCTACAAGAGCTTTAACTGTGTTGCTCTAAAATACCCTCTCAAATCGGGTAATCCTAGTCTGCCTTGTTCTGTTGGAAGAATCAGCTTATCCCACTTGACCCTTGCTGTCTTCCAGGGAGGCACGGAGTTTTAGGAGTGGCATGAAGAATGTGTTAGAGGAGTGTGATGCTGTACGCAAGATTGAGGAGTTACTTAGGTAGCACTACAGGTGCAAGTGAGTTAAATATAAAAGGAACATAAATAGGAATCACTATGCAATTCATTATGTAAGGCTTGGCTTCATCAGTGTGCATGAAATGTGCAATGCTTCTGTGGGTGTGGACCTGCACCATCCACACCCAAAAATAGGTTTCACATGGATCACCTGATGAAGTAGAGGCTTTAGCCAAGCTCCCTGGACCTCTTCCTCACCTCTCTCTCTCTCTCTGGGTGTCATTGCTTTCCTGTGCTTACTTGCCCACAGTAATTATACTATGTATAAACTCTTAAATTTACAATCTCTGTCTCTCTCGTATATAGACACACACACACACACACACACACACACACACACACACACACACAAGAACATACACATACATATTGTTAGAAATATATTTAGACATTTATAACAGTGCATATTCACTTCTGTTTATTAGAATATATATGTAGTAGAATATAGTGCATATACACTTCTGTTTGCTAGAATATATGTAGGAAGATATAGTCACTTAGATGCATGAAAATTGTATTTCACTGTAGAGCTTTTCTCCCCGGGTCTCCGCTAAAAATGGGCCACTCAGCTCAGTTGGACTAACCCGGTCAACAAATGTAAAATAAATAAAAAATGTACATTTCTGTTTGTTAGCATGTATACATTAAAGGGTTAAACTGCTCTTAGCTGAAAAGCAGGAACAAAATACATGAAAGTCATCCAACTGTATGCAATTCATTTTATGCCTGGTACAAGCTTCAAGGAAAATAGATTAGAAAACAGCTGCAGGGAGAATCGGAAGACAGAAAGCAGGAAAGACTCCCTAAAAGTTTAAGGTTATTCACCTTGAAACAGAATACTATAAACAAACTGTAAAGTTCCTAAAAGACTGTAAATTTCAAAGACTGCTTTCATAAAAAATACAGTAAGCAGCATATATAAAGGACAGTGAAAGTGCATGATGTGAGATCTGATTTTTTTGTTAGACCTGGTACATCTAGGAACACATTTGTTCTGAGGTATTATTCATATGTGCGTTGAGAAGTTAAAACCCCAAGGCATAAAAACGTATAAAACCGTGACATTATTATCTGTTACACAGACAAGTTATTTAATTAGTAACTGCGCAAAAGTTAATATATAGTGCTGAAAAACTCAATAGTCTGCAAAGTTCAGTGCATTAATCAGACTTTGGTTTCAGCAAGCAGAAGGTGCATTCAGCAATCAAGCAACCACCATCATCGATCAGTCATCATTAAATAACTTTTCAGTGGCGAGCCTAGCCTGCATTCAAACATAGGGTGCATGGTGCCTTGTATAAGGTCACTTCAGCAAAGGTGCAGTAACTAACATTTATGTATGTGACTGAGTCCAGAATAGAAACACTTAAGTTTTCCACAGTTTAAAGCAGTACAGTTCCCAGACGTCTGTATCCGGAGTGAGATAGCCACACAGGAAGGAAGCAGTGCCATAAATTCTCCAGGTCAGTGAATTCCCATGTTTCAAATCTGCAACTTCCACCTTCATTTCACCAGCTTTTCAAGTAACTACAGAAGTTTTCTAACCATCTGCAGTAAGCAGCTTGGCCAATTGTGACCTTTTAAAATTGGTAAGAAATCTTTCTGTATTTACATGCAGTATGGATGCTGTTAAACAGGGTAGTTACTCTTAATATATCAGAACAACCAGATAAAACTTTGGACATACTACAGAGTTTGTGTAAACAGCATATTAGCAAATGTAAAACCTTATCAGGGCAAGTTGACAGTCAGAAATTATGCAAATGGGTAAAAAAGATGCTAAGGATGGAGCTGCCAGGTAAGAGGAAAAGAGGAAGGCCTAAGATAAGGTTTATGAACGTGGTGAGAGAGGACATGCAGGCAGTTGTTGTGACAGAGCAAGATGCAGAGGATAGGAAGAAATGGAAAGAGATGATCCGCTGTGGCGACCCCTAACGGGAAAGGCCGAAAGATGATGATGAGCATGTATACATTAAAGGGTAAACTGCTCTAAGCTGAGAAGCAGGAAAAAATACATGAAAGGCATCCAGCTGTATGTAATTCATTTTGTGCATGGTACAAGTTCCCAACAGGCTAAAAAATTCCTAAGACTGCTTTCATAAAAAATGTATATAAAGGACATTGAAAGTGTATGATGTGAGATCTGATTTTTTTGTTAGATCTAGTACATGTAGGAACATGTTTGTTCTGAGATATCCTTCATATGTGCGTTGAGAGGTTAAAACCTGTAAACTCTGGCATTATCATATGCGTCTGTTACATAGACAAGTTATTTTATTAGTAGCGCACAAAAGTTAGTATATAGTGCTGAAAAGGTTAATAGTCTGCCAAGTTCAGTGCATTAATCAGAAGCATTCAGCAGCAAGCACCATCATTCTTTATTAAATAACTTTTCACATATTTCCGGGAAAGGTTGGAAATATTCTCCAGCACTACAGCCTTCAGTCCTGGACCAAGGTAGCAAAATGTCTCTACCCCATGTTACCAGTCTGGGGACCTCCCAGTTATTGATTCACACTTGTTAATAAATTGAATAATTATAAACACAAAGTGAGTAGCAGAGTAGACTGACCAGTTAGAGGTGGATGCAGCAGTTTGCCAACATCTGGCAATAAATGCCCTCATCAATTAATAAATATGTAGATGTATGTCCACAAGCTTTTTAAATGAGGATAAATAAAAATGCTTTGCTGAAGAAAGAATGAGTGAAATAGTACAATTAATAGTTAAATATACAGAGAAATATGAACTTGCATAGAGGCAGACAGATGGACACAAAATCTTTCTGAGCAAACAAGAGTATAAGAAAGAAAACATTTGTCTACAGTTAGATTTTTTTCCTAATCAGTTTGTGAAGTAAAAACCTGGCTGAAATTTCCAGACATTTCAGTCAGAGTTAAATGCAGGAACAAGTCTTTACACCCCAATGCTAACATAGATTTTTTTCTCTGGTTATGGTCTTGTTTTTTTTTCCGACTTATATAGTTCCATACTGAAAGCCACAAAAGAAATTAAGCAGGAATTCCAATTTACCTGCTAATGAATTTATATGTTCTTGGTTAGCTTTCTCTTAAATTAATCTAATTGTAAGTTTATAATTCATTGCCTTTCTTACCAAGGAACACTCATAGATCTTATAATCAAAGGACAGAATAATTAGGTTTACCATCAAATGTGCAAGTGACACAACATAATCCATTCAAAATATAGACTTTGAAAAACCACTTCCTGCATATTAAGTAGGTTAGAATGTTGAAGTGCATTTAGCGACGAAATCGCATTCGCACTTTCGACATTTAGTTTTGCAGTTCATTACTGCAAATCATGTGACCCAACATTTTTCAGCCCCCTGAACCCTCCATGTGGGGAGTTGTGCCCTCCCCACTCCCCCTGCAAATTATATATTCCAACTCAGAGATCACACTACAGTGAAGTAAAGTGTAATACTCTCTCTTTTCTTTTTTTTCCATTGAGGGTGAGCTGTGCAGCAGAAAATTAGTTTTTCTTTCTTTTTTTTTTTTTGTTTAATACACAAGCAAGGTTGGTCACTGCATAAGTGCGAAATCCAGGTGGGTGCAAGGCCTGAACTCATGGACCCCTAGAATTTATCATAGTTTCAGAATCACTGCTCTAGTTGAACACTGCACAAAAGGGTCAAATAACATAACAATGTTAAAAGTTTGCAATCTTGTGGGGCTGCATTACTAGATGTCCAGGGCTGCAGGTTGGACACCCCTGGCATAGATACTAGTTGGGCCCTACTAGTCTTTTAGGTACAAGCCTGCTGATGCTCCAGATCAGGGAAATACCTATGTTTTAATCTTGTATAGATTACTGAACACAATCTGTCCATTAGCTTTTTCTTCTTATTTTTTACCCCCAAGATGGGAAACAAAAATATGGTTCTTTGGTTGCAACATCAACAACTGCTTAATAACCTTTCCCCTTCTTTTACTCAGTCTGTAAATTAAACTGACAACTACCTCAAAATATGATAAACTAGTATGTCCCGCTACCAAGCCACAAAGTAAGTAACCTGCGCTTTTGTCTAATTTTCTACAAGTGTACATTCCTCCCACTGGTCAGGCACCTTTATCAGAAGGTTAACCGGAGCAGATTTCCCTTCCCGCATCATCTCTGCATGGCTGGGTCCATCCCCTGTAAATTTCATCAAGCACCTGTGGCTGCTTTATATCCTCCTTAGGGTTTCCATGCTGTAGTTCAAGTTTATTCAAGTGCCTGCAAACTAGGCATTGTACAAAGTACTGTAAAAAATACCACCAAAAGTAAAAGACAAAAATATGGACTAAAACTAACAACTGACATAAGAGGAACTGCTATCAGGTAATCATGCCATGTTTCAAGGAATATCAGGTTCAGCTAGTTAATATGTGCCAAGTCAGAAAGATAAGCTTTCTGAAAGCTGCTTAAATCCACTAAATATGGTGAACATCATCAACCAAGTTGGCAGCAGATTCCGAAGCCATGATCCTTCATATGAAAAAGAGTAAATACTAGAATACTCCAGACATGTAAATGGAACTACTAGCAGGCACAACTTTGCCAAGTAAAGTATCCAGGATAGTCAATACGAAGAAGCAATTCCATGAGAAATGGGGACGAAAATTATACAGAACTAAGTAGACTAGGTCCAGAACTATGAGGATGGCAAAATGCTTAACTGGCAGACAATGCAGATTATACAAAACTGGCTTAACAGTAATAATATCATGAATCCTAAGTAAGAAAATAGGCTGCTAAGTTCTAGACACCCTAGATACAAAGTATTAGAAACAATCCAGATAGGAAGATGACAAATCATGCACCACTACAGGAGGGATCTGCAGATGGAATAAGGTCTGTGAAGAAAAGTTTCCTAAGACTGAAACAGGGCAATATGACAATAGCTGAAACCAATTTTAGATCATCCATCTGTGTATATAATAAACATATATATGAGTCCCCTTCAGAAGAATGAAGTTCCAGAAAATTATTAATGGCAGACACAAACTCCCTGAGGAAGTACAGTTAAAGCTGCATGTCATCAGTATAACAGTATTGTAAATCTCTCACCTTAATAACATTTCCCAAATGGAATTATATACAAAATGAACAACCACTGGGCCAAGACAAAACCCTCTGGTAAACATCAGGTAAGACAGAAGGAAAAGAAAGATGAACTCCTGATGTTATTCTTTGAGTTTATCTAGAAAGGTAGGAGGCAAGCCAGTCCCAAATAACTCATGTGATACTACATTAACTGGATCCTGTGGTCAATGGTGCCAATACCTTCTACACTATAAACCATTTCAAACAAGATATGGAGCTTTATCACACACTCACCTGGACAGAAACACCACTGTGTTACACTTGGTATAACTAAACTGACCTAACTCTAAATAAAACCTCAGGAACCTAGGCCACTCTGGTGCCCTGATGGAATCCCCCACCCCCAGTCCAGACTTCATACCTCCAATCATGCTTTCTCTATTCTTGGTCCTAATCTGTGGGAATTCCACCTTCACAATCTAAAGGACTGATTCTCTTATTCCAAATTTCATGGGCAGCTAAAAAGCAGGTATTATTCTGTCAAAATGTACATGTAATGCCACAGGACAAAAAAACTTCCCCTATCTTTGTCACTCAGTCATCTTACTCTTATTATTCCTTTGACTTGCCTAACATTCCGATTAGCCCACCTGGATGTGTACGGACTCCTTGTACATTCTGCAACTTTTTACTTATTGTGTTTTTCATTGTATTCATGGTGAATTCTTTTTCTATCATTGTATTTTTGTCATTGCATGCTCTGTTCACCTATTTATTTGTACATGTACCTATGCATACTCAGTCTATACCACCTATATACTGTGTCTCTTGGCTGAGACCAAACTTGTCCAGTATTGATCAGTGTTCTACCCCAGTAAATACACAATAAAAACTGAAATGAAATCCAACAGGACAAAAAACAAATAATTGCACTGCCTGTCATTAAGAGATCATCATGACCTTAGTGAGGGTCATCTCCATATGATGCATGGTCTGAAAACTGGATTGGAATGGATTATTGATACTACTATTTCTCAGAAAACTAATCCAGTTGTACTTATACCATGTTCTCAAGAACCTTGTCTACAAACTGTCTGGATTATTCAGGAACTGACCTGTAAGTGAGAAACAAGAAGCATTTCTTCATCAGCTCATTTTTTTTTTATTTGGCAGTTAGTGAAGAGAATTAGGGCTATGCACTGTTAACCAGTGATTTCCTGTGGTTCAGGCTTTGTTTCTTTCAGCCTCCATTTGCCTGTGTGACTCTGATCATAGGATGTTACTAGGCTATTGGCTCTGAGGTCCTTATAACCCTAGCTAAGAGTTTAGCCCATGTATAGACAAATCAGCACCCAATGCCTCTTGTCCAGCAGGGACAGGGGTGGAATCCCAAGGAAATATTTTCTATTTCCCATTCAGTTATCCAGGTTGCACTTAAAAAGGGGTAAAGAGGCACTCTGTTTGACGTAGAGAGGGAGTCCATTACACAGATGGGGGAGTCTGTATGAAAGAGAGTAGAGGAATAGGGCTTTTAGCCTATCTGTGTATGGTACATTTTTGAGGCCCTGGATTCTCCTGGTGAGGAACCTCTGTGGTATCTCCAGCTGCTGCATGTAGTTTGTGAGGTACATGCTGAATGGGGCGTTGTACTCAATAATGAGCCTTATAGGGGAAGAATACATGAATGTTATGACCTCCTTGTCCCTGGATGAGATATCCTTACTTATGAGGTAGGCCATGTAGAAAGCTTTCCGTACAATGGAAGCAACGTGCTACAGATGACATTTAGTACTCCTGGGAAGATTCTAAAAAAGGTCCAAGTGGATCAGTACTCTATCCTAGTTAATGAATACAAATCTTTACCTATATAATATATATATATATATATATATATATATATATATATATATATATATATATATATATATATATATATATATATATATATACACACACACACACACACACACACACACACAAACACAGAGAGAGAGAGAGATCTGTATCACAAGACCGCAGTTTCAGTCATACATCATATGATCGAGACTACATGCTCAACTTTCTGAAATGAATAAGACCAAACATTTCAGTCATACATCATATGGGAT